>NW_020954569.1:2058228-2074571 GCF_900497805.2 Vombatus ursinus | reverse complement strand
AGTAGTAGTAGTAGTAGTAGTAGTAGTAGTAGTAGTAGTAGTAGTAGTAGTAGTATTTTTACTATTATAATACAAAAAAGTGCTCTATAAATAGAGTATAGACACAGATAAGTAAAACACAGCAGTCATATATTAGCCTTTAAAAGTGATTGTTCCTGAACTTCTGTGTTTTTATAACTTTACTACAAAAATACATTTGAGAAAAATGCGGTTTATCATTAGTCATTCAACCAGTACTTATTGAACACATTATGTACAAGGCCCTGTGGTGGATATTCAAAGAATTTTAAGAGAGCATCTCTGCCCTCAGGAGGTTTACTGGTGGCTGAGGGAGTTAGAAAGGATATGTATAAAAAGGTAGCTAACAAACCAAGCAAGTATAATAAACATTAGTGATAGTATAAGCTAGTAAATCTTGATAAGAGTTAGATCATTATAAAGTAGTACTGATTTCAGGATATACTTTCTTAGGATATGTTGTTGAAAAATGTCAAAGTATATTGTTTTTTCAGTTGTTTCATATGAAATGTTACAACTTCTTTCCTAGTTCCATGTCAATTGCTGCAAGTTTAGTAAGTGAAGACACAAAGACCAAGTTTTTGAACAAAATGGGACAGTTGACAACATCTGGTGCCATGTTGGCCAACGTGTTTCAGAGGAAGAAATAAAAGAAGAAAGGAAATTCCCAGTAAACAAACACTAAGATGGACCTCAAGCAGACTGGTTCCTTGTACTTGAAGTACTTGCCTTTTTATTTCTTCTGTTTATGTTCTTGCAGTATGATTTTATTCTAACCTCCAAAGATATTTGCACTGCTTTTGATTATTGCTGTGTATCTGTTAATTTTGGGGTTATAACTGTGGTTGATAGCAAATTGACTGTATCAAGTCGCTGTTCTGTGTTCTTGTCTTTTAGCATAATTTTTTTATATAGTGAAAAGTATTTTTTTTATTTTCTGAAGGGATATCAGCAAATATCTGTATTATACACTGAGCTATTACAATGGTACTTAAAATAATGTAAATTTGAAGTCATTGTTATGAAGTAATAAAAGTGGAAATTACTTATGTATTTAAATTATGAAAGAATAATGCAGACTTTTTATTGTTTCTAAACTGACTAGAAAGAGCCACCAGCATTACTCTGTGCCTTTTGGAATTAAGTTTGTGTCTACTGTAGGAAGTGTCCTGCACTCCATTCATTCAGTGTTTCCTTAAGAATGCTGTGGTGAACTCGAGTTCCAAATCCTACAGTACATAGATAATGAAGAAACTTTCAGCGTTTCAGAGCTTTTTATGTATACTCTTTAAGTGCTATACCAAACTCTTCCAACACTACACATAATCAGCTTTCTGAAGAGATAAGCATAGAGGAATGGAGGAATTAATTGGTATACTTTTACATTGGCCAGTAGCCAAGGTGAATTTATAACTGATGTGTAATAAATATAAATGCATGAAATAGATTCACTTGAGGTTGAGATGAAATAGTAATTGTTTACTATATTCCAGATCAGAATATTTCAAAAAATACTGTTTGGACTAAGAATCTAATGTTCATGTGAAATGTTTTCTTCAAGATATTATCCTCTTAAATAATATTTTGGGAGAATATCTTTTAATTCCATATATTACACCTTCCCTGCTTCCTTTGGAAAAAAAATACTGAAAAGTTTGGACTTTGGGGGAAGGTTTTCTTTTCTGTAAAAACCAACTTGGCCAAATTACTGCTATTATTGGACATTTCTTTCATTGCCCTTTGAATTCAGTCTGTATTTTTTTTAAAATACCCTTTGCATGTAGTCTTAAGTCAGTGTGCAGTTCCACTGGAACATTACAATCTGTGCTTTTGTAACTTGAGGTTGGGGATAGAAGACACTGTGAGTGGAAGGTAGAGGTTGATTGGCTTGGGGGGAGGGGTTGGAAGGATTTTTTGAAAGATGTGTGATATTTTAATAACTGCTAGAAATTCCAGACTGAACATAGTGCACATAGCTGATTCTTGTGTGATATAAAATGTTTTGACACCTTCAGAACACAGTTGGAAAACACTCATATCACGTGAAAGATAACTTGTTGCACATCATACTCGACCATGTGAAGAATTCACCATAGGCAAATTCTTTATGAAACCATTTCTCATATCCAGTAAAATAATTGTTGAATAATTAGTCTACCTGGGAACTGTTGGGTTCTAGGCATTCCTGAGAAATTGGAAGTGGCTACCTTTCATGTCAAATATGTTGATCTATTATAAATAAAAGGTTTTGCATACTTGATTTGTAATTTTTTTCTGCTTAGAATTTCTAGTGTTATCTCCAAACAGATGCAAAAGACAAACAAGTACCAAAACTTTGCCTCAGTTTGGAAACTTAGTTTATGTAAACTACCTCCTTGCTTTCTCCTCGAAAGGGGAATGTGTCATTGCAAGAGTGGCATTAAGAAATTTCAGAGGTGATTAAAGAAAAATATAAAACAGAGAACAGGTATATATTTGTGCCAAAAATGAATGCATGTAATGAACAGACTATCTTTCTACTTTGTGGCTAAAATGTTTTTAATTGAGTGATCAAGTTTCATTTTAGTTCAAAAGACAGACAACAGTCCAAAAAAATTGATAACAAAATGCAGTACATTTCACAGTACAACCAACCCTCTCTTAAGAGCTTCAAAAAAATGACATGAGTCAATGACATATGTCAATACAGATACTTTTCTATCGGTTTTAATTCCACATGTAGTTGTTTGCCATTTTTATATTAAAACAATTTAAAAAATAATAATAAAACAGACTGCCTATTTAAGAATAATAGAATGACTAAGTTCTACTGGAATTAGCAATAAGACTGCCACTTTTTTCCTGAAATAAACCTGTGGTTCATAGGATCATAAATTTGGAGATAGATGGGACCTTAGAGGCAATCTAAACCAACCCCCTCATTATATAAATGAAGAAACTGAGGCCCAAGTCACAGGGCTAGTAAGTAGCAGAAACCAAGATTCAAACCCAATTCCTCTGATTTCAGGCCCAGCAGACTTTCCCCTACCATGTTCCATATTGGAAATAGAAATATAATAATAATAACAATAGTAACTGCTAATATTTGTATAGCTCCTACTATGAAACAGGCAGTGTGCTAAGCATTTGACAAATATTCAGTCCTCACAACAATACTGGGAGGTAGGTGCTGTTATTATCTCCCTTTTACAGTTGACGAAGGCAGAGTTGAGGTTTAAGTGACTTGCCCATGGTCACACAGCTAGTAAGTGTCTGAGGCTGTATTTGACCTCAGTTCTTCCTGACTCCAATCTCAGCACTCGGTCCACTGTGCCAATGATCTGCCTTAGTGATAGACAAGATGAGAAGAGGCAAAATAAGCCAGAGGTTTAAAAAACTCAAATCTAGAAGCCCAGTAAGGTATTGACAGTGTAACTGAATTGTTTGGAGAAAATTCTGTTTTTATAGTATTTAAATAGCAAAAGACATAAAAATCTTAGAACAAAAGAATATTTACTACACACAAAACTTTAAATAATTAAAGGATTTACAATTTCATTGAATTAGGGGTGGGGAACCTGCTGTCTCAAGGCCATAAGTGGCCCTCTAGGTCCTCAAGTGAAGCTCTTTGACTGAATCCAAACTGTGGATTTGTTAAAGTTTTGGATTAAGTCAAAGGGCTGCACTTGAGGACCTAGAAGGCCACATGTGACCTTGAAGCTGCAGGTTCCCCATCCCTGGATTAGACATTCATTTCAAAAGTAGATGGTCTTCATGGGTTGCTGTGGAGGAAAAAAATCACCTAATGGCCAACGTTTGTGCAGTCAACTGGTCTCATTCTCAGACAACAGATGTAGTCTGTTGCTTAGCCTATAATTTAACTTTTAGCTTGGTAGGACTTAGCCAGGTTTTATCCTCTGTTGGAATAACCTTGTGAACCCAGGATCACCTCCACAACACAGAAGCAAAACAGGAAGCCTTTAGTGAAAAATTTATACATGTGCGTACTATGAGCAGCTATAGTTTCCAAAACAACCTAACAAAAACATTTGTATACCATTCACATGTGTTGTTCTGGGCCTTCAATTGTTTTTATAATTCACATAGGAATCTTTGCTGAATATCCCATTGGCATCTACACATTGGATTGAATTATGGATGATTTAATAAGCCAATCCCTATACCCACTGTAAACCCAATATTAAAATGTCTAGCATCTTAATAATAGTGTAGCATTTTTAGTAATATCAAAATTCGTTTCATATTGATGTATTGGCAACAAGAGTCACTCAGTTTGTAATCGATTTGACTAGTTTGTCCAGATACTGGAAAAGTCAAATCAACATGCATTGTGTTGTGTCTTTTGCTGGTTCTTGAATTCCAAGAAGACCTCTCTGTAATTATTACAAATTTAAAGACTTTTTTTCTCTAGATACTGAACCTGTTTGACTTTAATGAACTGTGATTGCTGACTACTTTCACCAGGACTCAATGTACCATATTAGTTTTTATTTGCTGGTGTAAAAAGCTGCAGCACAAACTGGTTTACTGTAAATTCTGTGTATAACATGCATGTATAAAGAGCTTTTATGATAGAAAAAAAAGAAGCCTTAGAACATTACAAATTGACTGTTCAATGAAGCTCCAACTTTAAAGCAGATAATGTTTTCTTATAAGCATGTTTGTATACATGACTTTCATTTGAAATAGCTTGTTTCTGATGTTACTACTTTAATGTGCTCTTTTTTGTGTTGCTGTTATAATTTCAGTAGATTTTCTTAAAAACCTTAAACTGAATTTAGTCAAATAGTTATTAATGAAGGAGGTGTTAGTAGCCAAAGTAGCCAATACTAAATAATTATAGTTCTTGAGTCCTTGCATACCACGTCAAGCAATTCTATTGGTCATTTCATCCCAAGTATACTGTGGAATCAGGATTCTAATCCAGTCGTCAGATTGGACCAGATGTCTAATTTGCATCTATCCTAATTCATCAACTAAACAAAACTTTGTTGATTTTGGTTGCATTTTGTATTATTTATTCATGCATATTGAAAAAATAATGCCCTAGAATAAAAACTGTTTAATCTCACATTTCCCCTTCCCCCACCAAAAAAAAAAAAAAACCACCTCTTTGAAAGTACTCCACAGAAATGTTGCCTCAGTTCATTAAGAGTTTTGATTTGCTACACTGCTGAACTATACACACACTCACAGAAGGGTTCTGTAGTTATAAGGAAAGTAATTCAAATTTGCTCTTCACTAAAGAATCCTCAAAAACATTTGTTTTTTATGTTATCTAAGTAACATTCCCACAAGTATAATTTTACAGTTAAAGTCCGCTAGAGGTGTATACTTGATTAGCGTTCTGATTGCCATTCATTCTGTATTGTGTGAGTGGAGTTCTTAAGCACGTTTATCACATTACATAACTTATTTAATCCATTCCTTTTGTCTATAAGCGTATTTTGTTGCATATTGAAACTATTAAATACTTTTTCTTTGTCTTCCAAATGTGTAAGTGCTTATGTTCAAGGAAGAGCCTATCTATATAACAGCAGATCCCTGTAATAATCACAAGGCCATCTGCTTTGGGAAAATCTGTGTCAACTTAACAAAATAGTTTCTTTGACCAAACCAACATCGCATTTTCAACCTTGGAAATACATTTTTAGAAAAGCTGATAATAGTTCAGTTGAATTTTTTATCACACAATAAATGTGTTCCTATGACATTATGTATACATGAATTCTCATAAATCATTTTCTCATCGACTTAATTTCAAAACCACTTCATCTGTAGTTAATAATGGCAATGTTTCTTTGGACTTAAGTTTTTTTTCTTTCAGTTAGTTAATCTGTAAAATATCACATATTAAAGTAAGTCCATATATTTAAAAGTTCATAATGATGAATTTTTAATGTGCAAAGGGATCCCTTTGTCATTCATATGATCACTATATAATAGAATTTTTTGGCAGCATATATTTCTATGAATCAGTCTCCTCAGTAAAATGAGAGTGGTGGACTAGAGCAGACCTTAACCTTTTTTGGTGTCATAGACCAACCTGTTCAGAAGTCTGATTGAAGCCTTTGAATCCCTTCTTGGAATAATGTGTTTAAATTCTTAAAATAAATTACAAAACTTATAAAGGAAATCAATGTATTAAAATAGTTGTCAAAAAAAATTTTTTTTAAAGTTCACGGGCTTCATTAAGATCTCTTAAGACAAAGCTCACAGCTTATACTAGGGCAGCTATGATTTTTCTCTATCAAGATTTCTCACGGCAGAGTTAATGTATACTACTGGCCAGTTCTACTCAAGAGCCCTTTCTCTAACCCTGAAAAAAAGCAAAAAAGTTCCCTTGAACTGATCCTTTTCACAGAACTCAAAATGAGGAAGTAGTTATGAAAGAACTTTTAGAAAGTGTAAGATGCTGGGTATATGCAAGGTGGTATTACAATTCTAATCCACCGACTATCTTCTGCTCCAATTTTGGAACTGTATCAGACCTGGAAGTCATCAGTCCGTCCTTTTCTCCCCCACTATTACAGATGGAGAAAAGGAGGATTGAATCTGCTCTCAAATAATTTCAGTTACAGATTGAAATCTAGAATGGATGTTAGAGATCATCTCATACAATTGTTACATTTTACAGATGGAAAAAGAAAAGAAAGATCCATTCAGTAAATGATTGGCCAGAGGTCTACACTGTTTAGTTAGTAGCTGCTGAGACCCAGAACTTTTTTCCTCTATCCATATTTGCCTTCTACTTAGAACTAATGCTTTATATAATCAGGGGTGTGCTGGGTCCAGCTCAAACCATTTAACATTTGTTAAAGTTTCAGTACTAGCAGTTATACCTTTTCCTTGACAAACTGCTACAAACCAGGGCTTGATTTATTGTTTGATTAATTGTCTAGACTTAAAAAATTGATGGGGAAAATGTTAATAATTCAGATTAATCTTGAAAGTATGTGATACGTTTTTTTCCCAGAGAACCAGTGGTTAAGCATTTACCAGCACACCACTAAAATGTAAGTCAATGAAATTTAGGCCATTTTTTTCCTGGTCCCAGGTAAGCCCAGTTTACATAAAGTTAAAGGCAGAAGCCTGCAAGTCTGTCAGTACTTTGTCTTTCCTTTATAAATGCTCAGCATTCAATGTGTGGTTTGCTGTTAAAGAACTGTTAGACCTCTGGGGCAGATTTTACTCATATCCTCAATTGTTAATTCAGTGATGATTTAAGTGCCTCCTCTGTACAAAGCACTGTGCTAGACAATGGAGGGGATGCAAAGCCTTGATAAGAAATAGTCCTTTGAGCTTATAGTTTAACAGGAGGCTCTGACCCATCCATCCCATGGTAGCATCTAGTAATATACATTGGATCTTCATGCTAACATGCCAGTCCCTTGATATTTGCTCGCAATTCCAAGCTCCTTTGATCTAGCCATATTTAGGCTTCTCACATTACCAAATGCAATTTTAGCCTGCTATATGTTTTGAGTTTAACCTGTGGAGAATTTCAGGTCATGTGACCAACAAGATGGAAGACTAGATATTTTCTCCAATCCTCAACCCCTCAAACCTCTCTGAAATAGTAATTATGTGCCAAAGATAAGGTAATTTCATCTGTCTCCATGTCTAGGACACCAACAACCCAAACAAGGTAAAAACTCAAATGAAGTAACAACAGAGAAGAATCCCTAACCCCTAACACATTCACTCAGTAACCCCTCCTACCAGCAGGAGTACACAAACTGACCCACATGCTTGTAGCAGAGCTCAACTCTATACCCCAATCTCTTCTCTACTGTCAGTGCCTTAGAGGTCCAAATGGCAGAAATTTGTTCAGTCTACCAGAGCAGCAAGGAGAGCACTCTGTGCTATAACAAAGCTCAGCCAGAGAATGGAGGAACGTAGGGAACTGGGGAAAGGACACATGAGGGATGAGAGGGGTGCAGAACTGTGTGGTACTGCACTGAACCTGAGAAAAAGGCCCAGCATTATTCTCAGACCAGTTCTATCCCTCCAGGAGTCACTTGAGCAGCAGAGATTTAGGCTGGTAGACCGCGAATTTCCCAGTGTGAAAGAAAGCTGAGACAGTTTTGAGATCCAGCCCCTAGGGAAACCACCACAAAAGAGGAGGGAGTCAGAAAATGAGCAATAGGGTAAAATGGGGGGAATGATTGAAATTACCAAAGATTTCAGAAGGAAGAAAACACAAAAGATTCTGAGCAAAAGCAGATAAACCAACAGGGAAAATATTCATCAAAGAAGGAAAATTCTCTCCAGACCAGGGAAAGCAGATATCTATGAATAAATATTGCAAGGCAAAGGAAAATGAATCAAAATTTGATGGCACTAGAGGACCCTGTGGATTCTGACGACAGCATGGAACCAAACATAGAATATGCCTTAATGGTTAAAAACTACAATTGTGAAAGCAGAATTTACATCCTATGAAGCAGAAATAATCATCAGAATAGGAAAAAAAAAACTTGAACCCACAGTAGCAGTTTCACCAAAGAAACAAGAGATAGAATAACTGATTAGGAATGAAAATTTACACAGGTGAAGGGCAATCTGGAAAAGAAAAAAAAAACATTAAAGAAAAACATAATCTTCAGACAAGGAAAATATATTTATCTTGAAGGCAGCATGCATAGAGACAAATTAAGGATTATAGGGCTCCTAGAAGAACATGACAAGTAAAAAAAAAATAACATCATAATGCAAGAAATAATAAAAGAAAACTGCTCTGAACTTCTAAACACAGAAAACGAAGTACCAATCAAAGTAATCCAGAGATCACCTCTAGAAAAAATACCACATGCTGCAAACTCCAAGACACATAGTGGTCAAAATGAACAATTTCATTGACAACAAATTCTGCAAGCAACCAAAAAAGACCTTCAAATATAAAGGAAGGGAAATACAAAAAACACACAAGACTTCTGCACCCACAAGAGGTGGGTGAAATAATGTGTTCCAAAAAGCAATGGAGCTCAAGATTCAATCCATGGTGAAAGATGCAAATCTAAGCTTAACCATTCGTGGAAAAAGATGGATATTCAATAAGAAAGCATTCCAAATATTCCTAGAAAGAAAACCAGGCTTGGAGAAATCATTTGCTTCTCAAACTCCTCAGATGGCAGAAATGCAAGAGTGGTAAATACAGTAGCTAACAACAATAACAGAGAGACCGTTAAGAAATTTCCAAATGAACACAAGGTGACAAGGAGAAAAGCAGAAGTCAAACAAAAGTGATGGCAGATACCTCCCAAGACTCCAGCTACAGGTTAATCTTTTTTTTTTTCCCTGGTGGGACTAAATTACAGAATAAGAAGGGTTATAGAAGAAGGGAAGGCAGAAAAAGATTGAAGGAAAGGTACATTGTACCCTAATCAAGTCAAAGGCTAAGAATGAAATGTTTAACCTGCTCCTAGTGCTATCTGGATAGCCATTTGATTTTCTCAAGATAACTCATGTGTTTTCATGATCTTATTCCTTGGAGTATATTCAAATTCTAAATCAGTGAAAATGAGGTCATCTGGATAATGCTAATCTGAGCACTGATAGCTTCAACATCCATTTGAAGACTACTATCCCCTTTGGAACCACACTCCTCTTGTGAATATCTCAAAATTGAAGGAACTTTTGGAAACTTAAAAAATAAGGGTTTATATAATGGCTGTCATTTTATATAGTGATTTGAGCAAAATGCTTTACAAATGTTGTCACATTTGGTCTTCAAAACAACCAGAGGAGATGAGGTGCTATTATTATGCCTATTTCAATTGCAAGAAAACTGAGACATACATTAAATGACTTGCCAGATGTCACAGCTAGTGCTGGCATTCAGAATCTCTTCATTTACAATTGTAACTTTATTCAATTTCAGGTAACTTTAACTAGTTAAAAAGTTCTTTCCAGAAAAAAAAAAATCCATCTCAGTTCATTCCATCTCAGTGCATTATTCAGTTTTAAATATTTGAATTTTTTTTGTTTCTGTTTTCTGAATGCAGTCTTTTCTAAACTCATGTAGATAGGTTGGATTGAGTTTGTAACATTCCTATACTGTCATCGATCTTTGATTAGGAATCTATTTCCTAATGTACCCATTTCCACATGACTGTCAGTCTTACCTCTTCTGTTGTCTCTAACATCTCTCCTCTCTCTTTCTACTGCCGGCACCCTGGTACGAGCCTTCAGTGCCCAGTTAGAGCGTAAACTCCCTTTCAAGTCTTCCTGTCCTTGCTTGCTGCTCCTCAAATCCATCCTTCCCATTGCTCATGGACTTTCCTTCCTTTTGCACAGATGTGGTCTAACCTCTACTCTGTTCAGAATTCGACGGTTCCATGTTGCGTCTGATATTCATCGAAACTCTCCACAATCTCATGCTATCCAGTGTTTAAAACTTTATATTCTACTGCTCTTAACCTGCTCTCCACTTAGCTAAGCAAGACTTTTGCTGTCCTCTGTACTCGCAAATGATTGTTGCCATTTTTTCTAAAATGAGTAATTATTCTTTGTTTTAAAGGGATTTAACCAATCAGCTTCTTCGGATGATATTTCACATGCTACAACTGAAGACCTAAATTCCTGCTTAGAGAAAAGAGAAATAAGCAAATTGCATGCATTACACTTGTGTTTATTAATAACTGATCTTAATGAGATGCTTTCAAGTTTGCAAAGCATGCCATTATCTCATTTGAGCCTAACAACTCTATGAGGTTTTTCACTGATACTAGAGGTTTTATTCCTATATGTCTCATTTTACAGTGCCTTAATACAAGCTCTGGGAATGAGGGGGTGCAATGGACACAGTGTCAAGGCTGAAGTCAAGAAGACTCATCTTCCTGAGTTTAAATCTGGCCTCAGACACTTACAAGCTGTATGACTCTGGGCAAATCACTTGATCCTGTTTGCCTCAATTTCCTCTTCTGTAAAATGAGTTGGAGAAGGAAATGGAAAACCACTCCAGTATCTTTGCTAAGAAAATCCTAAAATGGGATCATGAAAAGTCAGACTGTGTGACTCTGGGTAAGTCATTTAATTTCTATGCTTCAGTTTCTTCATCTATAAAATGGAGATTATAATAGCACCTACCCTCCAGGGTTGTTGTGATGATAAAGTGAGATAATATTTGTAAAGTATTTTCCAAATATTAAAGTACTATGTAAATGTTAATCATTATTATATAAAGGAAATTAAGGATTCCAAAAGTTAGAGAGCGTTCCAGGTAGGGGTGATAGCCTGTGCAAAGTCAGGGGATGGGAGACAGAGCATCATGTGAGAAGAATGGCAGGCAGGCCAAGATGGGTACATTACAGAGTATATAGCAGAGAATAATTCTGTTTTGTTTTGTTTTGCAAACAAGTTTGCTTCCATCAAACTTTTAATCAGTTTTTTCTTGATTTCATTTTCTGAACCTAGTTAAATAATCTTATTTGCCACCATCCATAGATTTCTTTTTTTCTTTTTCTCTTCAATTCTTATTTATTTATTTATTTTTACTTTTCAACATTCACTTCCATGAGATTTTGAGTTCCAAATTTTCTCCCCATCTCTCCCCTCCCCTCACCCCAAGGTGTGAAATTTGATATAGGCTCTACATAGACATTCAAATTGAACCTATTTTCATATTAGTCATGTTGTAAAGAAGAATTAGAACCAATGAAAGAAACCATGAGAAAGAAGAAACAAATAAAAAAAAGAAAAAAAAGAGAGAGATCAAATAATGTGCTTTGATCTCATTTAGACTCCACAGTTCTTTTTCTGGATGTGGACAGCATTTTCTATCATGCATCCTTTGGAGTTGTTTTGGATCCTTGCATTGCTGAGAGGAGACAAATCTGTCAAAGTCAGTAATTGTAGAGTGTGGCTATTACTGTGTACAATGTTCTCCTGGTTCTGCTCACTTTACTCAGCATCGGTTCATTTAAGTCATTCCAGGTTTTTCTGAAGTCTGCCTGCTCATCATTTCTTATAGCACAATAGTATTCCATTACATTCATATACCACAACTTGTTCAGTTATTCCCCAGTTGATGGGCACCCTCTCGGTTTCCAATTGTTTGCCACCACAAAAAGAGCTGCTATAAATAATTTTGTACAAGTGGGTCCTTTTCCCATTTGTATGATCTCTTTGGGATACAGACCTAGAAGTGCTACTGATAGGTCAAAGGGTATGAACAGTTTTAAAGCCCTTTGGGCATAGTTCCAAATTGCTCTCCAGAATGGTTAGATCAGTTCACAATTCCACCAACAATGCATTAGTGTTCCAATTTTCCCACATCTTCTCCAACATTTATCATTTTCCTGTTTTGACATGTTAGCCAATCTGATAGGTGTGATATGGTACCTCAGAGTTGTTTTGATTTGCATTTCTCTAATCAATAGTGATTTAGAGCATTTTTTCATATGACTATAAATAGCTTTAATTTCTTATCTGAAAACTGCCTGTTCATATCCTTTGACCATTTATCAATTAGGGAATGACTTGTACACTTGTAAATTTGACTCCATTCTCTATATATTTTAAAAATGAGGCCTTTATAAAAAAGACATTGGTTGTAAAAATTCTATCCCAGTTTTATGCTTCCCTCCTGATCTTAGTTGCATTGACTTTGTTTATGCAAAAACTTTTCAATTTAATGTAATCAAAATTATCCATTTTGCATTTCATAATGTTCTCTATTTCTTGTTTGGTCATAAATTCTTCCATTCTCCATAAATCTGACAGGTAAAGTATTCCTTGCTCTCCCAGTTTGCTTATAGTATCAGCCTTTATATCTAAATCGCGTACCCATTATTTCTTTTATTTTATTATTTATTTATTTTATTTTATTTTATATGACAGAGAATAATTTTTAAGAAGATTGTAGAGGTAGGAAGGGGCTAGGAAGTGGAAAGCTTTAGATGCCAAACAGGGAGTTTATATATGATCCTAGAAGTAATAGAAAGCTACTAGATCTGTTGATTGGCAAGGCAGGGATACATGGTCAGACTTGAGCTTTACAAAACCGCTTTGGTATCTGTGTGGAGGATGCATTGGAGTGGGAGGAAGTTGAGGCAAAGAGATCAAAGAGGAGGCTATTGCAATAGTGTAGAAGGAAGGTGATGAGGACCTGACCAAAGATATTATCTCTGTAAGTGGAAAGAAAGGGACATATGCAAGAAATGCCATCAAGATAAAAATGGCAAGATTTGGTAACTGACTAGATTTGTGAAGAGAGTACAAAGTGAGTTGAGGCTGATGTGGAGGTTGTGAACCTAGGTAATAGGAAGAATGGTGTTGCCCTCAAAAGGCATCAGGCCTGGAGTCACGATGATCTGAGTTCAAATCTGGCCTCAAACATTTACTAGTTGTGTGACCTTAGGCAGATCATTTAACCCTGTTTGCCTCAGTTCCTCATCTGTAAAATGAGCTGGAGAAAGAAATGGCAAACCACTCCAGCATCTTCAAGAAAACCCCACATGGGGTCATGAAGAGTTGGACACAAATGAAACAACTGAACAACAAAAATTATAGAGTGAAATGTTTGTGATAGAGATTTGGAAACTTCTGCCATGTTTTAAAATATTCAATCTCTAAAAGTCTTATCAGATAGTTACTAATTTTCTACAAGAAGTTATAGTTATCACATCCTCCTACCTTCCATATTACGTATTTCATTTTCCCAGCTAGCTATGACTAAGTCAAAAAGGAACTAAGGAACAAAGATAAAATGCTTTCCCAGCAGATGAGCATCTGATCTCTAGTGGCAATATTTCAGAAGTCTGAAAATTTTATGTTCTGGAACACAGGGAGAAAAGAGTTAATAAAAAGTAGACAAATATAAACTCATAATACTTCCTTTGTCATTTTAGGGATGAGGAAACTAGAGGTCAAAAAAGTTAAGTGACTTACCCAAAGTCACACAGCCAATAAGTGATAGATGCAGTGAGGTGGCACTTGGATTCAGGAAGACCTAAGTCCAAATCTGATCTCAGACACTTACTAGTTGTGTGACCTTGGACAAACCACTTAACTTCTGCCTCAGTTTCCTAAAATGTACAATTGGGATAATAATAGCACTTACCCCCTAGGGTTGTTGTGATGATCAAATGAGATAATATTTGTGAAGCATTTAGCTCAGTACCTGGCCTGTAGTAGATATGTGATAAATGCTTCCTTCCTTCCTTCCCTCCTTCCTTCTTTTCAATAGAGCCAAACATCTCAGATCTCTTTCTAACTCAATATTCTTTTCATTACACCACGCTGCCTCTCAAGTTTGAAATGAGAAAAAAAAAATTGTGCTACATGCTCTGGCTCTCGGGTCAGAGAACTTGGGTTCAACCCTACCACTAATGTTCACCTAAATGACCTTGGGCAAGTCACCTGACTTCCCTAAGCCTAGGTTTTTTCATCTTTAAGATGAGAGGGTTGGATTAAATGACCTCTGAGGTTCCTCCTAGCTCTATAGTACACTTATGATTTTGTGATCCTCTCTTAAAAATAGAGGGGGGGAGCCAAGATGGTGGAGGGAAAGCAGCGACCGGCTTGAGCTCTCCCCCAAACCCCTCCAAATACCTGTTTAAAAATGTCTCTAAGAGGGGGATTGCAGGGATCTCTCTGCCGGTGCAGGATTCTCTTGCTTTGCCCACGCTTGGATCTGGGTCACAGTTCTGAGGGGCAGTCCTGGGTGGGGAGGAGCACTGGTGTGGTGGAGCTTGTGGTGGCTGTGGAGAGGGGATCCTCCTAGCATTGCAGGACAGAAAGAGTGCTTGTGATCACTCGTGGACCAGAGCACAGGTCAGGAAAGGTGTAAACACCTTGCCCTTGATCGTAGCACCTTGGAAGAATTGAAAATGAAGCTTGGGACAGTACATTCTCTACACTGGAAACAGACCCCTACCTTAACAAAGAGCTTATAACTCAAGTAATTGGCCAGGATCATGAGCAAGCAGCACAAAAAGAGTCAGACTGTATTATCTTACTTTGGTGACAAAGAAGATCAAAACACACAACTGGAAGAAGACAACGAAGCCGAAGCTCCTGCATCCAAAGCCTCCAAGAAAAATAGGAATTGGTCCCAGGCCATGGAAGAGTTCAAAAAGGATTTTGAGAAGCAAGTAAGAGAAGTAGAGGAAAAACTGAGAGTGATGCTAAAGGAGACCCAAAAAAATACTGAAGAAAATAACACCTTAAAAAATAGCCTAGGGGGCAGCTAGGTGACGCAGTGGATAGAGCACCGGCCCTGAAGTCAGGAAGACCTGAGTTCAAATCCCGCCTCAGACCAAAACACTTAACACTTACTAGCTATGTGACCCTGGGCAAGACACTTAACCCCAATTGCCTTAAAAAAAAAATAGCCTAACCCAAATGGCAAAAGAGGTCCAAAAAGCCAATGAGGAGAAAAATGCCTTAAAAAGCAAAATTGGCCTCATGGAAAAGGAAGTCCAAAAGCTTACTGAAGAAAATACTTCCTTAAAAATTAGAATGGAGCAACTGGAAGCTAGGGACAATTTGAGAAATCAAGGTACTGTAAAACTAATCCAAAGAATGAAAAAATAGAAGAGAATGTGAAATATCTCATTGGAAAAACAACTGACCTGGAAAATAGATCCAGGGGAGAGAACTTAAAAATTATTGGACTATCTGAAAGCCATGATCAAAAAAAAGAGCCTAGACATCATCTTTCAAGAAATTATCAAGGAAAACTGCCCTGATATTTTAGAACCAGAGGGCAAAATAGAAATAGAAAGAATCCACCAATCACCTCCTGAAAGAGATCCCCAAAGGAAAACTCCTAGGAATACTGTAGCCCAATTCCAGAATTTCCAGGTCAAGGAGAAGATATTGCAAGCAGCCAGAAGGAAACAATTCAGGTATTGTGGAAACACAATAAGGATAACTCAAGATTTAGCAGCTTCTACATTAAGGGACCGCAGGGCATGGAGTATGATATTCCAGAGGGCAAAGGAGTTGGGATTACAACCAAGAACCACCTACCCAGCAAAACTGAGTATAATCCTTCAGGGTTAAAAATGGTCATTCAATGAAATAGGGAACTTCCAAGCATTCCTGAGGAAAAGACCAGAGCTGAATATAAAACTTGACTTTCAAATACAAGACTCAAGTGAAACATGAAGAGGTAAACAAGAAAGAGAAATCATAAGAGACTTATTAAGGTTGAACTGTTTACATTACTTCAGGGAAAGATGATATTTGTAAGTCATGAGTCCTTTCTCAGTATTAGGGTAGTGGGAGGGAAAAAAATATATGTATGTATAGATGGATAGATAGATAGATAGATAGATAGATAGATAGATAGATAGATAGATAGATAGATAGATAGA
>NW_020954569.1:2052820-2058218 GCF_900497805.2 Vombatus ursinus | reverse complement strand
AGATAGATAGATAGATAGATAGATAGATAGATAGATAGATAGATAGAGGGCACAGGGTGAGTTGAAGATGAAGGGATGATATCTGGAAAATAAAATTAAGGGTGAGAGAGGATTATACTGGGAGAAGAAAAGGAGAGGTAGAATGGGGTAAATTATCTCACATGAAACAGACAAGAAAAGGTTTTTGCAGTAAAGGGGAAATGGGGGAAGGTGAGAGGGAGTGAATGAATCTTATTCTCATAGGATTTGGCTGAAGGAGGGAATAGCATACACAATGGGGTATGGAAATTTATCTTACCCTACAGGAAAATAAAGGGGGAAAGGGACAAGAGAGCAGGGTGTTGATAGAGGGGAAGGCAGATTGGGGGAGGGGATAATCAAAAGCAAAACTTCTGAGGAGGGACAGGGTCAAAAGAGAGAATAGAATAAATGTGGGGTAGGATAGGATGAAGAGAAATATACTTAGCTTTTCACAACATGACTACTATGGAAGTGTTTTGCATGACTACACATCTATAACCTGTATCGAGATGTTTGCCTTTTCAATGAGGGTGGGTGGGGAGGAAGAAAGGGAGAAAATTTGTAACCCAAAGTTTTAAAACACATGTTAAAAATTTAAAAATAATTTTAAAAATTAAAATTAAAAAAAAATATGACCATAGAAATAAATTACGTAGCATCTTAGGTTCATTGAATACCATATTGCTAAGAGTGTAATAGCCTTTTCTCCCCCAAAAAAACAACATTATTTAAATAATAATGGTAACACATTTATCAAGTATCTGCTGGTTATAAAGTACTCTAACATTACCTCATTTGGTCCTTACAACAATCCAGTAATATCAGAATTATCCCCATTTTACAGAAGATAAAACTGAGACTGAGAAAGGTTAGTTATATTACTCTAAGTCACATAACTAATAAATGGTCATGTTAGGACTTATATTTAGAACTCACAACTTCCAGTTCAATGTTCTTTTCCCTATGTAATCCAAGTTTCAAGCCTGGGGCATTTCATGGGTAGTTAGTTAGATGCTTAGTTAGGTGTGACAGCCTAATTTGGTGGAAAGAATGCTGACTCAAGTGACTTGACACTACATGCCTATGGGAATGGCCTTTGGAGAGGAGAGACATTCTTTATTCCTTCAGAAGAGAGATACACATGGTGCTAGCATCTCATCTGGGAGAGAACCCTAAAGGAAAAAAAAAAAAGACATTAGTAAATGGCAGGCCTGGGGAGGAGCCAGCACCTCAAATGCCCCTGACTTCAAGTGAACTCTGACTCATCGTCCCACTTCCTGACTCCCCTGCCGCCACCCCAGCCCAGAAATTGGGAATTTCTTCTTAACAAAGATCAGGGCTTTTCTCTTGTGGGACCTATGTTATCTCACTCATCTAAAGAGTTCATTCACTATGTATTTTCTGCCATATTTTAAAGTCTAGAATTTCCCCGATATTTGTTGATATCTGCTTGGATAAGTGGGTTTATTTACCATTCGCTATTTGTAATGGTCTTTTGTTTAACTAGTATTTGATGGGAAGGAGTAAAGACTATGAGTGTCCGCAGGGGTGTGCTGGAGTCAGCTTATACTTGCTTCCCAGAGCTGTTTGTTAGTTTCAGTGTGAGCATTTACACCTTGGATATTGATAAATGCTATATATCACAGTTTGATTTATTGTTTTGTCGATTGTCTAGATTTAAGAAAGTGTTTGGGAAAAAATAATACAGATTAAACTTAAAAGTGTACTTTTTATCACATCATATCACTGAATATAAACTTGGGATTACCATTTCCCTTTAAGGAATAGTGACCATGAAAGCTAGTGTCTTTGTTGCTTTTGAAACTCAAAAATTCATGCCATCTCTAGATCATCAATATTTAGGGGGCAGAGAGATGCAATTCTAGTCTGAAGAGAAAATAGCAGCCAACTTTGTGGGCCCTCTCTTAAACCCCTCCAAGATAGAATCAAAATCTCTCTCCTTCGAGAGAGGTGAGCAAGATTCTAGAGATATGTATCTCCCCCATGAGTTTCATTCAGACAACTCATGTGCATACACCTACATAAGCAGAACACACACACACACACACACACACACACACACACACACACCCAACACTTATACTGTCTTTCTTCCTTTGTTAAAACATAGAGGAGGAAAAAGAAGGAAAAAAAAGCTGAAAGCAATTTATGCTGCTAAATAATATCTTATTGAACACCTACAATTTCCTGAATCTATGCCATTTTCCATCCCCATTAGAAAGACATATAGTTTAGCTGTACCAAAGACAATCCTGTAGCTGGATTCTAGTGAAGTAGAGAAGAGCCAGAGGCTCATTTCTTTCTTACGCTATTTAACTTCAATACTTAGTCCATCTCCTATTCCAACTTTCAGTTTCCAGTTTGGGCTGGCAGATGACAAGAGTAGCAGTCAGATTGGTTGTGTGATTTTTTTCCCTATCCTACTCTTGAGAAAAAATTTGCTGCAGGATAATGAAGATTCCATGCAACAGAATGAAAGCGACAGCACCAGTTCTTTTTGTCTCCTTTCTTTCTCTTTCCTTTCTCTTTCATTCATTCATTTAATCATCCTGCCTTTACCTGATTGGCACTGGCTATACCTCCTTCTATAGGCATTTCCCCACCCATTTTATTTCTTCACACTACTCCTTATTAATATATCACATTAATACAGTGCTTTAAGGCTTGGGAAGCGGTTTTTGGCATGCTAACTGTAAACAAAACATTCCATTTTTGCTGTGATAAGGTTTTTTGATCTATTGTCAAGGAACTACATTTATGAACAAAGGAAGCTTCTTGGTATGTTAGGTAGTTGTATTCTATGGCTTTAATTGTCCAAAGACTCATAAATAAATTAGTTATGAGCAATAGTTAATTTTTTGTTAACTTAGCTACTATGCTTTGAACACTATTAAAACTCCTACACTGCTAATGAGATTGTTTCTCACTCCAAAGTAAGCCCACTTATTGACATCTCAAGTCACACTGACACATGCAATTAAATATTTGTAATGTATTGCACCTATGAACCTCCTGCCTCCACCAAGTAGTAGACTGAGGATATTTTCTCATATCTCTTTTTTCAAGCCATGCTTGTTCTTTGTAATTCTGCAACATTTACCTTTCTTCACTCTTACATAGGAATATTTATTTCAAAAGTTATAATCACAACTATACACACTTACCCTATAACACATGGGAGGCATAATCCCACCTTCCCCCTTGCACCACTTCAGTTTCTTGGAAGGGGAAGGAGATTAGGTTCATAGGTTAGGTTAGTTCCTATCTAGCACATTCCCAGTTTTAAGTCTCACCACCATCCAGAAGTAGAGTCCCAAAAATCCTGGCTTCTCTGTGTGACCATGCTGGGCTGACTGGCTACACCATCCCTCCTGCAATCCTGGCTCCGAGGTCACCATGGCTCAGACTCAAATCCAGTAGGGATCACTGTAGCACCTAAAACTGAGGGGCAAAAAAGACAAACACCCCATATAAAGAACTGAATCAAATTTATAAAAATACAAACCATTCCCTAATTGATAAATGGTCAAAGAATATGAACAGGCAGTTTTCAGATGAAGAAATCAAAGCTATCTATAGTCATATAAAAATACTCTAAATCACTATTGATTAGAGAAATGTAAATTAAAACAGCTCTGAGGTACCACATCACACCTATCAGATTGGCTAATAACGACAGAAAAGAAAAATGATAAATCTTGGAGGGGGATATGGGAAAACTGGGACACCAATGAACTGTTGGTGAAGTTGTAAACTGATCCTACCATTCTGGAGAGCAATTTGGAGCTATGCCCAAAGGCTATAAATCTGTGTATACCCTTTGACCCAGCAATAGCACTGCTATAGGTATGTATCATAAAGAGACTAAAAAATAGGAAAAAAGACCTATTTGTATAAAGATATGTATAGCAACTCTTTGTGGTGGCAAAGAATTGGAAATTGAGGGGATGCCTATCAATTCCAGAATGTGAACAAGTTGTGGTATATGATTGTGGTGGAATATTAATATGCTATAAGAAATGACTAACAGGATGCTTTTAGGAAAAGCTGGAAAGACTTACATGGACTGATGCAAAGTGAAGTAAGTAAAACCAGGAGAACATTGTATACAGTAACAGCAGTATTGTATGATGATCAACCATGACTGACTTGGCTGTTCTCAACAAAACAACATCCCAGGACAATCCCAAAAGATTCATGATGAAAAATGCTATCCACCTCCAGAGAAAGGACTGATGCAGTCTGAATGCAGATCAAAGCCTACTATCTTTCACTTTCTTTAATTTTTCATGTGTTTTTTTTTCTGGTTCATGTTTTCTTTCACAACATGACTAATATGGAAATATGTTTTGCATGATTGCACACATATAACCTATATCAAATTACTTGCCATCTCAGGGAAGGAGGTGGGAAGAAAGGGAGAGAATTTGGAACTCAATTTTTAAAAGAATGCTAAAAATTGTTTTTTACATGTAATTGGGGGAAAAATAAAATATTCAAAAAAAAAAGACACACCCCAGCTCATTTCTTGGAGCCAGAGGATAAAAGAGGGAGCAGGTGAAATAAGCCTTTCCTCTCTCACTAGTTCAGTTCATGGTACCCACACTGTGATTTTATCACTCTGATTTCTTGTGGTTGTTCTTTCTGTTTACATTATTGTAGTTATTGTGTATATCAGCAATATTATGAAAACCTAGAGAGAAGAGAATATCAAGGAGAATATGATGATTGACAGTTTCAAAGTGGATAGACTGTTCAAGAAGGATTGAGAAAAGACTATGAGATTTGGCTATTAGAAAATCATTGGCAACTTTGGAGAAAGCAGTTTTAAGTGAGTGACAAAGTTAGAAGCCAAACTGCAAAGAGTTAAGAAGGGAGTGGAAAGAAAGGAAGCAAAGTAATTGATTGTAAATGGCTTTCTCAAGGAATTTAGCTTCAAAAGAGAAAAGAGCTGCAGGACAATAGCTAGCAGAAATGGATGAATCAAAGGAGGGTTTTGGTTTTTTTTGACGATTGCAGAGGCATGGGAATGTTTGTAGGCAATAGGGAGTTTGCAGTAGAGTGGAAAAAACTGAAAATAAGTGAGAGAAGGGTACTAAGAGGAGGGACAATGTGCTGGAGAAGATGAAATCGAACAGGATCACTTTTCCATGTAGAAGCCTTGGCAAGGGAGAAGGGCCAACTAATTATGTGAGACAAAGGTAAAGGAGGAGATAATGGCAGAAGGCATCTAAACGATGCAAGATTAGGAGGAAGAGAGCTTTTAGCAGAAGATCTCATTTTTTTTTCAACATGAGGCAAAAGGAGGCCATGGGAGGCCTGAAGAGGGATGAAAACGTTTGAAAGGGCAACTGTG
>NW_020954569.1:2042033-2052810 GCF_900497805.2 Vombatus ursinus | reverse complement strand
TGAGTAAGAAAATGAGTTAGTTAGGGAAGTGTAAAAGGCACTGCCTTTCCACATTGAGATTATGTAACATAAATTTGTAGTAGACTCAGTCATCATGGATTCATGATTTTCTCCAGCTTCATTCAGTAGTTTATATGTAGGAATGAAGACAGTGGATGGTGAGATATCCAAATCTGAGGTTTAGTGAGGTAAGATCTTTGCTAGGATAAGGGGGCAAGGAATTTGTGAGAAGAAGACAGTGTAAAGTTGAACTGGTTTCATCAAGAGGTCAAATTAGAGAAGGAAAGATAGTGTAACTAGTATTTGTTTAGGGGTGGGGGAGTGAATGACCTGGGAATGAACAGAGGGGTAAAGGGATTGGAGGCCATAATAAAAACAAAGACTAATTTTGGAGTTGCAAGGTAGAGAGAGAGATGGAATGACCACAGATTATGATCAGATAAAGTACTATCAGAGTTCATGAACCTGGAAGTAGTACATTTGTGGGTGATGACAAAATCAAGGATATGACTTGAATATTTTTGTGTGTACTTGAAGTGGATAGTAGGTCATGGGAAATGAGTAAGTTCAGGAACTGTGAGGGTAGGACATTTGATGGACTATCAGAATGTACGCTGAAGTCCCCTAGCATGAAGAAAGGAAACTGTAAGGAGAAAAATAATGTGAGTGTGAACTGAACTCACTGAAGAATACAGGAGAGTGTCCTGGTGGTTGGTGGCAACAACCACCAGAATCATTCTTGAGCAATAAATGTGGATTGTATGAACCTCAAAGGAAGAGAGATTACTGAAAGACGGCGGTACAGAGAAAACCAGGAAGTGGCAATGGGAAGCATGGAGTATTCCAACTCCCCTATCATGACCAGTGAGTCAGGGGGATGAATGAAAGTGCAACCAATGCTGGAAAGTTTGGCCGGGAAAGCCATGAGGTAGCCAGGTCTCAGAGAGTGCAAGAAGATGATTCTGGTAATTGAACTGAAAAGCTCAGATTCCCCCCAACGCCCCTGTAATGTTTTTAAAATGCAGCAGAAAGGACAATGATAAATAAAGAGAGAAGTAGCTATAACTTAATCCTGATTGCACAAAAGGAGGGTTAGAATCCTGCAGAAGCTCTCAATAGGAACAAGCTAGAGTAGGTGGAAGAAGGAGTATATAAACAGCCAATTTCCACAGCAGCAGATGGGAAGTTAATTAAGTAACCCAATGCTTAACCAAAACCAAGAACATCCAACCCAGGGATGTGTTCAACTCAAAGCCCAAGTAGTAGGCCAGCCTGAGCCACAGTGGGGGAAAGGACCAGTGCAAAGCCTGGGAGGTAAAGGACCTGGAATCTTACAAGAGGCCCATTCTGCATAGTCAGCAGCTGTATTCCATCAATGGTATAGAAAGGAGCAGAGTCTAAGCCAAACACAAAGCCCCAGCCTAGAAACTAAAGCTAGGGAGATGAGTAAAAAGAAGAAAATGTTGATCACAATAAGAAACAGCTCAGAAAGAGAGAAACCCAAGAGTTAACTAAACCCAGAAGAAATGAAAAATTCCACTTATTCAAGTAGAGAAGAGACTCAGAGAAAAGAATATTCTGGTCACAAGGATTACAGGAGTACCTAGAAGAAAAGAAACTCGAGATACAAAACATAATGTTAAAGGTAATGACAACTAAGGAAGAATAATGACAGGAAGAATGAATAACTTAGAGTTGATTGTAATGTCTTAAAAAGAACTGAACTCTGTGAAATTAGAATGGACCAAACAGAAAGCAATGAACCCATGAAACAGCAAAAAAAAAAAAATATTAAAATCAATTCAAAAGATTGAAAAACAGAAGAAACCATAAAGCATCTGCTATCAAAAACAGCCAACTTGGAAAATAGAACAAGGAGAGAAAAATCTAAAAATCATTGCATTGCCTGAAAATCATGATAAAAAAAGCCTGGAAGCCATAACTAAAAAAATCATAACAACAACAACAACAACAAAAGAAATATCCTTTCAGAACCCCAATGTCTTGGCAGAAGCCCTAGGTGTAGTTGTACTGTGTGTGGTGGTCTTAGGAGAAGGAAATGTAGGGGAAAAAGGAATATACTAGGGAAGAAAAGAGGAAAAATGGGAGGGAACTTGCTATTTTACAAATAGAAATGCATGAGATGAAGAATATGCAAACTTGGAGGATTTGGAAGGAGGAATGAGCATCCCATGAAACTTATTTCATCTGAATTGAACAAAGGAAGATTGAACACACACACACACACACACACACACACATACACAGGAGACAGAGAGAGAGAGTTTAGAAATACCTTATATTCCACAAAAACAAGACGGGGAAAGGGAGAGGCAAGAAAGGGGTTAAAGAGAGAGTACAGGGGGCAGCTAAGGGACACAGTGGATAGAGCCTTGAAGTCAGGAGGAACTGAGTTCAAATCCGGCCTCAGACCGAACACTTGACACATACTAGCTGTGTGACCTTGGGCAAGTCACTTAACCCTGATTGCCTCACTAAAATTAAAAAAAAAGAGAGAGAGAGTACAGAAAAGGTAAGGGAATAGTCACACACAAAAAAGACAGAGGGTGAATGTGAAGTGGAATTTAAAAGGAAAGAAGAAAGAAAAAGAAAAGAGAGAAGAAAGGAAGGAGGGAGGGAGAAAGGATGAAAAAAGAAAGGAAAGAAGAAAGAATAGAAGAAAAAAGAAAGGAAAGAAAAGAAGGAATGGAAAAGAAAGGAAAGAAGGAAGGAAGGAAAAAGAAAGGAAAGAAGGAAAGAAGGGAGGGAGAAAAACTTTTGATCAAGAGCAGGTCAAAGGGAAAGAGAAAAGTGGTAACAGAATAGAAGCAGATTGCTTCAACTGTTGATTGTTAATGTTAGCAAACTTCTTCAATATCATCTTATAAAGGAGGATGGAGACAAAGAGAGGAAGAAGTACAATAGGACAGGGAAATACACAGGGATAAAGGGAAACACACAATAAGCCTTCACTGAGTGTGAATGGGACAAACTTTTCCATAAAGTAGAAAAGGATTTGCATGTGTGTCCGAGTGCATGCATGTGCAATTTTTTGTATTTCAACAAATATATTAGAGTACAAAAAAATATGACCTTTCTGAAGTGAAAAAGGAGGTAAAAAAATAAGTACATTTGCAAATCATTACAAATAAGTAAACACAAAAGATGAAAAAACCCTTAATTCCTCACTAAAATAAGACTTGAAAGAAAAACCAAATGTATTCATTAATATAAAGTCTCTTTCTTTTCATGAAACAGAGATAAAGCAGAAGATATTTGGGTTTGTGTGTTTTGCAGAAAATAAAAAAAAATTTAAAAACCAATTGAGGTTGAAAGTTGTGAGCCCATTATCTTGCTTCTGATCCCTTTCTATCTGGTAGTCTATCTGGTGACAGCATCAGCATTAGTAGAATTCTGTCAGTAGGACACTAGGAGAAACATATTCCCTCCTCAATCATCCTACTTTAAGTAAAATTGAGGAAAAAAAGCCCTTAGTTAAGTCTGAGCCCTGCAGTTGACTGAATTTCCTCCATTATTTAGCTTAAAATAGTTTGCTCCTTAGTCAGCAGAAGCTAGGAAAGAACTAGAACTATTGCCTTTTCCCTACTCCACATCTTTTATGGGCTGACTTGATGTTAATAGCATCTCCTGCCAGGAAATTTAGGGTTTCTGTGATGAAGCTACTGCTGGCAATGCCCAGAAGATACAAGTTCATTTGAAAGCACCATAAGTCCCAATTGGCATTTGGAGCCATTTCATTCCTGTATTAGAAGTAATAGGTGCTACTTACCAGAAGTAGCAGGCTTTTCCTTAATTGTCTGCCTTTTGATTGGTAGTATTGCTTCAGTACTAAATAGTGCTTCTACAAAAGATTAAGGTCAACAACATATGGTCTTGTTCCACATGGATACCCAAGTCAGAGATGAGATTGCAGGGGTAGCAATCATTTTATACAAGGTAAAAGTGAAAATAGACACAATAGAGACAAGCAGGGAAACTTCATTGTGCTTAAACATCCCAAATGATAATGACCCAAATGATAAATTAATACTTAATTTGTAATCATGCAGTATAATAGTATCTAGATGCTTAAAGGAAAAGTTAATAGAATTGCAGGGAGAAATAGAAATCAAAACAATAGTAGTTAGGGAACCTAAATATACCTCTTTTAGACCTTGGCACCTCAAACAAAATGATAAACAAGAAAGAATTAAAGGACCTGAATAGAACTTTTGAAAGGTATAACTTTTGACAAGTTAGGAATAATAGTCTTTTGGCAATTGCTGAATGGGAACAGAAAGGAGTTTACATATTCTCAGCACTTCATAACACCTTTAAAAATTTAACCATGTTTGTGGAGTGAAATGATAGAAAACATATAGAATAAGACATACAATTTTGGAAATAGTGTAGGAATTTGTTACACTTTACTATACAGGTTTTCTTTTTCTTTTATTGTTCAATTGGAAAAGGGAGGGTGAAGGAGAAGTAGGAGAGAGAGAAAATAAATATTTATTCATTGGAAAATAATAATTAAAAATAATTATAATGATTAAGCTTGAACCATAAAAAAAAGAAAGAAAATGCACTTTTCTCCTTAATTGGAGAGGTGGAAGATTGTGAATGTGGAACATCACCTATAGGGTTCAGTGTGTTGGTTATGTGTTAATGTATTGATTAGTTTTACAAAATTGCCCTTTTCTTCTTTTTTCTTCCTTGTTATTTTACTCTTTGTTATTAGTAGAGAAGAGGCTATATTTAGAAAATTTGAGTGATATAATAAAAATGAAATATATCAATTTCTTAAAAGAAAAATAAATATTTCAGAGAAAAAATAAAATTGAAAGAAAAACTCAATGAATTACTAAACAAAACTAGAATAAATAAAGAAAGAAAACTTTTTTGGGGGAAAACTAATAAAATAAGTAAACAGCTGGTATCATTTTTAAAAGAGAGAGCAAAACTAAATTTTTTCTATCAAAAATAAAAAAAATTCACCACAATTGAAGATAAAACAAAGTGTCAGAAACAATTTTGCCCAATAATATACCAACAAAACTGATAACCTAGTTGAAATGGATAAATATTTACAAATTTTTATATACAGATTATATACAGATTAACAGAATAAGAAATAGATTATTTAAATAGTAGAATATCAGAAAAAGAAATTGAATAAGCTTAAATGAATGCCCAAAACACAGAACAGGGAGGGGGGTGGGGAACAGGACTCTAGGATTAGATCCTACAGGAAACAGGATGAATTTTTAATGGAATAGAGAACTTTCAAGCATTCTGATCAGAGCTGATTAGAAATTTTTAAATGGAAAAAGGAGGAAAAGGAAGAAGGGAAGGACTTAAAAATACTAAGAAGGTAAATTTGAGCATCTGGAAAAGGCTACACAATAATGTAGTACTAACATTCTAATAGAGGAAGAGGAAACAAGCTTTCCTTGAGAAATATTAATAGCTTCAAAGGGTATTGAGGCAGTTAAATAAGAAAAACAGATATCTTGGGGTGGATTGGTTCTGTTCCAAGGTTATGAAGAGGAGAAAGAAAGGGGAGAATAAAAGGAATGTACTAATGTAGAAAAGAAGGAGAAGGGGGTTGAATATCTTTCCCCTTAATATTGCTAGTCTAGAAGAAAAGATTTTTAAGTTCAAGCCACTTTTTTGGTCACTATCCCTTAATGGGGAAGGAATACCTCCAATATATCTAGTTTGACTCCCTTCCCACCAAATGCTAGTTACACAAAGACCATCACAGATAGTGGACAGCGAATTAACCCATTTTTCCAAGCTGACAGCAAACAGAAATCAGAAAAGATATATAGATTAGAATATACTATACTATACTAGATAGATAGTTTAAATTAGTTGTCACCGTGGGAGCAAGATAGATCAGTTCAGCCAAAAAAGGGGCCTCAAACTTACTCAAGGAAAAATTCCCCAGCCTCTACTGTGGCAAACTGGAAATTATGGGCATGATGAAGTATTCATTCATTTACCTATCTGCTTCCTCCAAAATCATTGTCTCTCTCTGGGGGACTCTCCTTGAAGAAGGTCTGGAATTGAGTGTATCATCTCTCAAAACTGGAAGCAAAAGGAAGATCTCTCATCTCTCAAACTCTCACCAGCTCCCCCTCCATCAAGCATGGAACATTGAATAATCATTTTCTGTACCAATGATAAAAATCTTATGCAAATGTATCAGGCTTGGACTACAGTTTACACTCGTAACTGAAGCTAGTGAAAAGAAGAATATTCAAACATGGAGGAACAAAGGAGCAGGGGAGGAGTAGGCATACGATTAACCTATGTCTTATCTGACATGTACAAAGGAGGGTTGAACACACACAATTTGATGTAGAAATACATTAAACCCAACTGGGAAACAAAGATAGGGGAAGAGGAGTTAACAAGGATAATACTTGGAAGTGAATAACTTTGAGCAAAACAAGCTTTCTGATCCTTCAAAGGAGGATTAAAAGGTGGGGGTTGCAGTGGGAAATGACAAACTAGAAACTAAGAGGGTGCTCATCAATTGAGGAATAGCTAAACAAAGATAAAAGTAATATATGAATGTATATATAGTGTGTGGTAATGTGGTATATGAATGTGCTTTTCCTAAAGCACAGGTCCAACCATGTCACCTTCCATCACCCCCCCACCCCCACCCACCCACCCCTCCCCTGCAAGAAACTCCAGTGACTCCCTTTGCATCCAGAAGCAAATACACACCCCTCTTCCCTTCATAATCTAGCCCCCTCCTACTTTTCTAGTCTTCTTATGCCTTTCTCCCCCACACATACTTTTCCATTCAGTGACACTGGCCTCCTGGCTGTTGCAGGCACAAGACACTCCACAGAGACATCTCTTTGCTCTGGGCATATTCTCTGGCTGTTCCCTGCCTGGAACACTCTTCCTTCTCAGTTCCTCCTGCTGATTTCTCTGGCTTCTTTTATCTCAATTAAAATCTCACCTTTACAGGAAACTGTCCTCAGTCTTTCTTAATTTCAGTGCCTTCTCTCTGTTAATTATATCCTATTTATCTGATACATAGCTTGTTTGTACATATGTTTATATGTTCCCTGCCTCATTAGACTGTAAGCTCCTTGAAGGCAAGGACTGTCTTTTGCCTTCTTTTGTAAACCCAGTACTTAGCACAATGTCTGGCACATAGTAGGCACTTAATAAATGTTTATTGATTGATTTACTGATACGAATGTAATGGAATTTTCCTCAACATAAGAAATGACAAAAGGGGCAATTTCAGAGAATCCTAGGTGTTGTGAACTGATGCAAAATGAAATAAGAAGAACCAGAATCATTTATGAAAGAAAAAAGAGTAAAGAAAAACAACTTTGAAAGACTTAAGAACGCTGATCAATGCCATTGACCAAACATATCTCCAGAGGAGCTATGATGAAGCGTGTTCTACACTTCTGGACAGAGAGGCAGAAAGATGATGGACTCTAGATGCAGAAAGAGACACATTTTGGGGAGGATGGTTACTCTGTAAACTTGTTTTGCTTCGCTATATTTATTTGTTACAAAGGTTTTTTTTTTAATTTTGTTCATTCTCTCAATCTTTTATGGCAGGGTTGGGGGACTTTTGAGAGGAGAGAATAGTCAGCAATAGTAATGCCAAAAAAGGAGAGATATTGAAACTTTTTTTAAAATACATAGAAAAAAAACAAGAGGAAAATTCACAAGGAAGCATGGACAAGCATCAGTCTTGGAAATAATGTAAAATTTACTATGTACGTTTTTTCCCAAAAAAGAAAAGAGTAAAGAGTAAAGAGCAGTATGAAATAAAGATTATGATTTCATATACAATACTCTTTTGTGTTCTGATGTGTATATGGAAATTCTCTCTTTTTGGATATTTAATGTCAGAATGAAAAATACAATAAAACAAAAATGGAGAGATACTTTTATCTACCAAAGTAACCATGATGGCAGTGTCTTTGTGTATCTCAAGTCTTCATAACAAGCTATCATAATTTGATGTCTCTCTGTGGAATAAGCATTGAGTAATTGTATTTTTGATTCTATCTAGTGTCCTACTTTGGTTCAAAACCTTTCTATAGGGAGATGAAATACAGAAGGGGAAACTTTAGCAAGGGTGAGTGTTTATCAGTTAGATTTCATAGTAAAAGAGACAAAGTCATACGACTTGAAGTTTAGCTCACAGCTTTTTATCTCTTTCATGTGGTCTCATGAAGTCTGTACTTATTTCTCTTTTGAACACTGTATTCCAGACAGACCTGACGACCTGCTGCTCCCTAAGCCAATATATTGTAGGTTATGCTTGTCCACATCTCTGCATTTGTTCAGGCTCTCCCTTATGCCTGAAACTCACTCTGCCTTCCTCTCTGTCTTCTGTTCTTCTCTTCCTAATAGGCAGAAGACAATGTTCACATCATAACTCTGCATCTTACTATTTGTTTAACCTTCATCTTTCTGAGCACCAGTTTCTTAATCTATAAAATGAGGGCACTGGACTACTCTAAACCCCTGATTTTGTGATCATCTTCCAGAGAGAATTCTTTTATTCACCTTCATACACACACACACACACACACACACAGATAGACAGAGAGAGAGAGAGAGAGAGAGAGAGAGAGAGAGAGAGAGAGAGAGAGAGAGGGAGGGAGGGAGAGAGAGAGCTGTGTGTAATTTCTCTATCCTCAATTTTTTTTCTAAAATTTTCTCCAAAACTTTCTTGCCCCATTATATTCTACCCTGGATTTTGCTTTGCTTTTTTTTTTTTTTTTGCTTTTTGGTGAGGCAGTTGGGGTTAAGTGACTTGACCAGGGTCACATAGGTGGTAAGTGTCAAATGTCAAGTGTCTGAGGCTGGATTTGAACTCAGGTCCTCCTGATTCCAAGGCCAGAGCTCTATTGGATTTTGCTTTTTTAATATACGTGTCAATAAGCCACCAATGGAATTTAAGCTCCTTGAGGAGAAAGACTGTCATTTTTTTTTCATTTTTGCCACTCCAAAAGCTAACATGGTGCTTAAGAAGTATTAAATTTGATTTTGACCAGGAACTTGCTCTATCAATGCAGATCAACAACTGTTCTATAACTCTAAATGTCAGAAGCAGGTTTTCCTGACTCAGTCTCTCTATCTACAACATCTCCCTTCCTCTTTGTTGAATAAAAGGTCAATTTCATATTTGAATAACAAATCCCTAGGCATTGACTGAACAGAGTGAGTAATGAATATATGTTTATCAGTTAGATTTCATATTAAGAAAGACAATGTAGCTTAAAATTTGACAGTTTTTTTACATTTTTCCATCTGGTCCATTCATTTTTTAATGTTCATTAAGTACTTTCTCCACCAGGAACATGGTCCTTGGTGCTCAGGTTGGAGAGGGGAGGAAAAACACAAAGATTAGTTAAGCCAAGATCCCTACCTTCAAGGAGTTTACTATCTAAGTATGGTAAAGGATCCTTTGTGAAATACACACAAATTTCATTAATATGACTGTGCCTATTGCTCTGATACCTAAATAGGGACTTCTAAAATGTGATTTATATTTTAAAGGACATCCATAATGAACTCCAATGACAGAAGACAAATGGAGGTAACAGATAGTTCATTAAGACTTTTTTTTTATCTTTTAAGTTCTGAAAGCTAAAAGTACTCATGCAGAAGTGAGGAAAGTGGGGATTTCCAGGATGAACATCATCCCTATAGAAGAGATTTCATTTCAGGCCTGTGATTCCTGTATGTGCTTACATACAACAAGTTGGTCTTGTGGTGGGTTTGGGGTTTGGGGGATTTTTTTTGGTAGAAATAAAAAATACACTCTGAGTTAACCATTACAGATTTTATTAGAAACAAATATTCTTATTGTGTGGGGAGGCTATTATCTATCTGGTAAGAATTAATATCATGATTAAGAAGGCTATATCCAGAAGCAAATAAACATAGTAGCATGGTGTTATAAACCCAAAGACTTTAATTACTAGGTTAAAGATTCACTACTCATTAAAAAAAAAAAAACCTGCTGTGAAAATTGGAAAGCAGACTGTCAGAAATTAGGCTTCAAGCAATGTGCTGGGCCAGGCCTAAATTAGGCCAGTCCAATGATTCAGGCTCAAGGATTCAAATACAGTAAGAACTAGTGGATCATAAAGTGCAATAAAAACCACTTTATTTATTAAGAGATTAAGATAATTGACTTAAAAGTTAAAAACATATAAATGCGAGTCCCCTCCCCACATAATCACCAGCTAGGGAACTCAGAAAAATATTCCTGCCCTTATAGGAACTCAGGTGTATTCTCTCCTTCCCAGTAACAGTCCCTAGCACCCCACTCACTGCCCAGATAAAACCAGCATAGCTGCTACTGCACACATCATGTTATGATAAGCTCCAAATGAAAGAAAGCTCACATCATCAACACATTAGAGGAGACTTTAAGGTAATGTCTTTCACAGCCATGGGTAAGGGAAGACTATTGATCAAGAAAGGATCATAGATTTGGAACTGAAAAGGCCTTAGAAGCCACCAAGTCCAACAGTGTCATTTTAAAGATAAAGAAATTGAGACTCAGAAAGATTCAGTAACTTGCTCAGAGTCACACAGCCGGTGTCTGAGTCAGGATTTAAATTTAGGTCTTCTTGATTCTAAACCCAATGCTTTATCTACTGTGCAATGTAACTGGAATAGAAAAGACCACAGGGGAAAGAGAGAGAGAGAGAAAGAGAGAGAGAGAGAGAGAGAGAGAGAGAGAGAGAGAGAGAGAGAGAGAGAGAGA
>NW_020954569.1:1966493-2041633 GCF_900497805.2 Vombatus ursinus | reverse complement strand
AGGAAGGAAGGAAGGAAGGAAGGAAGGAAGGAAGGAAGGAAGACACTAAAGAATTTTTTGAAATGTCCAGAAGAGAATAGAAGTTTCAGAAGTAACCTTGGACAAATGGGACAGCTTTTGGAACTTATGCTGAATTTAGAATGTACTTTTTAAAAAAAAACCCAAGATGCATGCATTTAGATTTTCCTTTTCATATGCAATGCTTTTTTTTATTCTTTGTTTATGGAGAAGTTCATGTTTGTCCAGTTAAGAATAACAAAATTTTTTTAAAGGAATAAATAGCATGTTACTTACTATGTGGACTCTATAATAATCTTCTAGCTCTTATCTCTCCTCTCCATTGTAGTCTTGGCCTCCATAAATGCAAAATGACTTGGATACTCTGTAATGTATGCATTTTTTCTTTTAAAAAATATTGTATTTTTTCAATTACATGTAAAAACTTTTAACATTATTTTTTTTAATTTTGAGTTTCAAATTTTCTCCCTTCCTCCCTCCCTGCCCTCCACACTTCCTGAGAAGTCAAGGAATTTGATATAGGTTATACATATGCAGTCATGCAAAACGTATTTCCATACTAGCCATGTTGCGAAAGAAAAACACAGACCAAAAAAAAAAAAATCCAAGAACAAGAAAGTGAAAAATACTATGTTTTTATCTGCATTCAGACTCCATCAGTTCTTTCGCTGAAGGTGGATAGTATTTTTCATCATGAGTCCTTCAGAACTGCTCAGAGAGATTAAGAGCCTTGTCCTAAACTAACCATATTTATAATAAAGTAAGGTAGCCAAGAGTTGAACCCAGGCAAAAATAGTAACAGCTAACATTTATATATCACTTACTATGTGCCAGGAACTATTGTGAGTTCTTTACAATTATTATCTCATTTGATCTTCACAACAATCCTGGGAGGTAGGTGTTATGATTTAACAGATGAGGAAACTGAGGCAAAGTGACTTGCCCCAGAGTCGCACAGCTAGTACATGTCTGAAGATGAATTTGCACTCAGATTTTGCTGACACCAGCACCCTGCTCTATCCACTACACCACCTAGCTCCTTTATCTCCCAACTCTCCTGCATCTAGAATATCCAAATTCCGGTGCATCTACAAAAGTATGCCTTTAAAAATCATTTGTTACTGAATGCATGTGAAGCCACCTTTGTGCCAAACAGGGATAAGGTCTGGCCCTATGATTTTACTGTTACAAGGAACTCTTGGGGAGAAGACTTCCTCTCCCAATGCAGGCCATCACCTCTCTGCTATAGACAGAACACTGGAAGTTCAGAAGATTTGAAAGGGTCACATAGTTCATATGGGTCAGATGCAACACTTCAACCCAGGTCTCCTTGCCATCAAAGACTGCTTTTTATCCACTAGGCGAGACTGCCCTTTGTGACAGTCACATCTGTGTTATAGAGTAAATAGAAAAGAATAATAAATGGAACCAAAGAGTTTAATTTTTTCCATAATATTCGTATCTCAACAATTTGTTCCTTGGGAAAATACTATATTTAGTAATAGGAGTGCTATTTCAGATGGATATTAGTGGTGATTATGGTTTACTTTTTAATATTTATAAGAGGATTTTAATCCTTTATATGAGTGCTATAAATGAAAAGCAATAGAATTGTATTATTCACATTATTTTATTTTCTAAGTAATTCAGTTTTAATACATAGTAGTCTATTCAAGTAAGTGATTTTTTAAAACATGATTTCTGTTAGTTAATTTGGAAGTACCACCTCAGACTAAAAGTACTTCCAAATCTCTTGCCCTCACCTCTGGGGCTTTCCAAGCAGAAGTCTTAAGTCCCTAATTTTTTTTTTTAAATAGAAGAGGGTAACATTGAAAATGTGCCGGGAGTAAGTTGTGGTATTTCTCATGAAGTGCCACAATGAAAATGCCTTTCTAACTAATGCTCAGTTCTCTTTAGTAAAACCATAGCTTTACCTGGCATCAAATGTTAGGGTCTTAACAAACATAGCTTTTCCCAGGTCTTTCTGGGCATTCTGTGTGAGCTACTGCTATGTTATTATCTGCCATGGAGAAAGAAATATGGAACTCAAAATCTTATAAAAGTGAATGTTGAAAACTAAAAAAAGAAAGAAAGATTGTATTTGTAACTTATTCTTATGCAATATACAATCATACATAAATCACTATCCTTAAAAGCAAATATTCAATAAATATAGGTAAAACAATACAATCTTTGCCCTTAGGGAACTAAAAGTGGAATGGAAAATAATATACCTGGAACAACTGGTTACAAATATATATTCACAGATCTTTCTTTTATTGTATAAAAGAACACACATAAATCATACATACATACACACATACATACATATATAATACATATATTAAAGGAGTAATGTGATATTCAGGATAAATAAATAATATTCAATTTTAAAATAATCTCTGCTGACTTCTTTAATTTCTAAATGAATTTTGCTTCTTTTTAAGAATGTCTTTTGTGTCTATGTCAATCAATAATCAATTAAATGCCTACTGCATGACAGGTCCTGTGCTAAACTTTGGGGCTGCAAAAAGTGGCAAAAACTCAGTCCTTTACCTCAAGGAGTTCACATTCTAATGGTAGAGATAACAGACAAATAATTCTGTACATACAGTACAAGTGGAAGGTGATCTTAGAAGAATGGGATGATGTGAAGGGGCAGCAGGAAAAGCCTCCTGCAAAAGGTAAGATTTGAGCTGCATCTTAAAGAAAGCCAAGGAAGCCAGGAACAAGAATTGAGGTGGAAGAGCATCCCAAGTTTGGGGTGATGCGCACTGGGGGAATGGAAAGCCAGTGCAAATGTACAGGGAGTGTCTTGTGCAGACAATGGCAACTAGGCCAATGCAGCTGGATTGAAGACTGTGTACAGGAGAGTAAATCATAAGGAGAATGGAAAGGTAGAAAGGAGCCAGGTGATGAAGTCAATAATGCCAACAAAGGACTTCATATTTGTTTCAGTAATGTATTGAGTGCAGGGGTAATGAATGTAGTCATACCTAACTTCAAGAAAATCACTTTATCAGCTGAGTAGAGGATGGATGGGACTGGAGAGAGGCTTGAATCAGGGAGAGCAATTAGAAAGCTATGTACAAGGGTAGTGGCTATGTTGAGTAGAGAAGAGAGATATGGGAGAGATGTTGTAAAGGTAAAAAAAATGCCAAGAGTTGACAATCAGATTTGCAAGTCAGGGCTTGAGGGTGACACTGAGGTAAGCCTAGGTGAAGATGGTCATGCTCTCAATGATATTAGGAGAGGAAAAGGGGAGGCTTTGGAGGGAAAGATGAATTCTGTTTTGAATATGTTGAATTTGAGGTGCCTACAGAACATCCAGTTCAGGATGTCCTGCTTCTTTGTGAGGTAGACATTTTGTTTGCTGAAATGGGATTAAAAAAATAAGAGATGATATTTATATAGCACTTTAAGGTTTACAAAACACTTTCCACACATCATCTCATTTGATCCTCACAATAATCTTGTGAGGCAGTGTTATTATATTCATTTTATAGAGAAAACTGGGTATGAAAGATGCTAAGGAACTTGCCCCTGGTCACACAGCTAGTAAATGTCTGAGGCAGGATTTGAACTCAGATCTTCCTGCCTCCAACTCCAATACAATATCCACCATGCCAACTATCTCCTTCAAAAAAAATTTTGTGATAGAATCACTTTGAAAAGAAGCATAGTCCCTTGAACAAAAATGCTAAAGGTGAGACAGAATGTTTTGAGACGCTAAAAGAATACTGCCCTGCAGATAACTATATTGAGAAGATCTGTTTGAAGGCAGATCATTGAGTTTAAAATGGCTATAGTGCACTATGGTCCATCAGCTCATCTGCTTAATTCTGTGTTCAGAATTTTGAAGGCTGCAGCTGAGGAAAGGTAAATCTTACCTGCAAAAGGTAAGATTTCAGCTATGTTTTAAAGAAAACAATTGTTTAGGGACTGTGGAAAGATCATATAAGGACTGTTGGGATCAACCCTGACAGAAAGGTGGATTTTTTGAGTTTCACATCACAGAGATGAGCACTGCTGATAAAGAGACACTAAAGTGAGGCCTTATAAGCCAAGAGAGAGGTTAAGATATGACCAGATAAATAAGAGAGAGTAGGAGGAGCTGGGGACAGAAGAAAAAAGAGGTGATAAGAGAAGGTTTTTAAACAAGACAGAAGCTAAGAGATGCTGAACTGAAAGGCATGGTTTGCAAATGTTTTGCCGGGAATCATGATGATTGGAAGAGAAGTATTGCTCTGCTGAGAACTGATTGGCTACAGAATTGCCCACTAGTGTTAGTTTTAGCTTGAGAGAGGAGAAGCCTCTCAATTTGCTTGTCCTGTTCTTTATTGTTTGAGAGGGAGAAACAGAAGGTGAAAGAAAGGCTTTGCATCTGCTGTGCCAGTTGTAGAAGCAAAACAGCTTTACTATGAGTGGATCAGACAAAATAGAATCCTGTCTATTTGAAAAGCTGTCTAGTGAAAGATTGTGTAGCGCTATGACTAGTTGAGAGGAAGAAACCCCTCAGAGCTCCAGAGAGATCTGGGGAGCCTGTCTAGAGAACTAGGGCAGTTCTGTGGTTTGAGGGAACAGCTTGTCACTAAAATAGCTTAACACTCTCACAATGTCCTGTCAAGGGTGGCTGTGTGCTGTAAAAAAATAAAAGCCTGGGAACAGCATAGAAACAGCTTCTTTCAGTGGGAGGATCTGTGAGGAACAGAAGGGAGCAGATAGCAGAGAAGCTGTCTTACCCAGCTAATGGCACACGATGAAGATTATTCTCTATACAGACCAAGGACATCAAGGCTTGCTTTATAGAGCTGTGAGCTGCTCTGAGCAGATTGGTTTCCTTAATCTCATACCTCCCTACTAGGTTTCTAAAACTGTGCACCCTTTCCCCCCATGGAACCTGTGTGCATTTGTGGGAGAATATGACTCAGTTTTATGGGCAGAATATTATGTTTTGGTTATTCCTGCTCTTATGTTGAGTTAATGTAATAATTATTCTTGCTTTTGCCTTCTATTAAGTAAATGTTATATTTGCTCTTGCTTTTCACCTTCTCATTTGGTAAATGTTCATGTTTAAGAATCAATAGTATTATTGTGTCTGATTTTGTGTAAATGGGAAAAACACTTGTGGGAACTCAGGAGTGAAAGCAATAAGTTATAGCAGTATATCACCTCCACATCAGGGTGACCCCCAGCACGCTAAGAGAGGGAATTTTAGTTTTGAGGCTGTAATCATTCCCTCCCCTCAGGAAAAAAAAAGCAGACCTAACAATATAAGAACAGTTTGGGGTGAGTGAGCCAGTCCAGAGGGAGAAAGAGAGTGCAGTTGCCATGTCAGTAGCAAGCCTGGACTACATATGTATTGGAGTATTGCAGTTCTTGTTTTTCTCCCATTGCACAAGTCAGAGATTTTAATTTAGCCAGAAACTAGAGGACCAGAAACCTTCCTTAGCGTAGGAACACAGGCAAAACACAGGAAAGTCTGCTCAGTCTCCACCTCCCTGTCCCTGTCCCTGTCCCTGTTCTTCTCCCTCCATTGAAGGTGAGGTTTCCAGCAAGCACATATCTCTTATGGCCATATACTTCTGCTGCAAGATGTTTTTGCCAACGACACGGGGGAACAGAAATTCCCCACCCCGCAAAGCCTCCTAAAAGCTGAGTCTCCACTTATCTGACACACCACAGTCTATTCCTCCATTTTAAAACTCTGGGTCTCTTCATTTAATTCACTACATCAGTGGGTAGGAAAAGAGGCTCTTAAGTAATCCACATCCATAGGTAAATTCATTGGTCTCAGCTTAGCTTCCTGATCATTTCATATGCAACGGAAACACTCGAATTCTGACATCCTTAGTTTCATCTAGGGGATAAGGGAATATAATTGATCAAACCCAGCGTGACCTCCCCCAACCTCCACTCTCCCATCCACTTGTGTAACCACAGACTACGTACCCTGTCTGAAGTCACAAAGATAGTAAGTTTTTGAATCCTGACCTTATGATTCCAACATTGCCTCCACTTCAGACAAAGTAACCAACAACCATAAAGGAGTTAGGACTGTCTTATGTATTATTTATTTCAGGACCCAGGAAATATTTTGGTTTGGTTTATTTTTAAAATGTTTTTAAAGGGGGTTTTCATTGCATATGTGAAACCTGTGGGCTCAGGCTCGTAACACTGAAGAGCCAGGACTTGAACTATTTGGAACAGGAAAGCTCAGACAAAGAGAAGGATTGAGTAAAGCAAAACCCGTACTTCCCTTTTTTTTAAAAATATATTTCGATCCCTCCCTTTTCTCCCCACCTAACCTTCTAATGCCCCAGTCTTTTTATTTTTTAAATCAAGCTCAACTTCCTCACTTTCCTGAAAGCCAAGTCAAGGCCCCTGAGCATCAAGTCTTCCCCTGCTCTCACACCCACCCACTCACCATGTCTACGCCCACACCTACAAGGAATCTCCACCTTTCCAGAAAATAAGAGCTGGGGGGAGGGGGTGTTGTAGCGAAGCGATCGGCCGCTGGGAGGAGCGAGCGTGGGAGGGCTGGGGGTGAGCGTAGCAGAACGGGGGTGTGGACTGGTGGCACCGCCGCAGCGCCCGCCTGGGGGACAGGTGGCTGTGGCCCGCTGGAGCAGACTGTACGCGGTGGGCAGCTGGGGAGGGGGCGAGGGGAGGGCTGAGGGAGGGAGCTCCAGCGAGCGTGGGGCGAGGGTGGCAGCGAGACAGCCAGTGCCACCGGCAAGGCTCTAGAGGGAAGCGGCGCTGGTGCGCGCCATGGCCCCGTCCTGCCGCCGGCGGCGGCCCCTCCACCACCTTCTCCAGCTTCTCGGGCTGTGCGTCCTGCTCGCCCCGCTACAGGTAAGGACGTGGAGTGGGCGCAGGGACCGGGGCTGGGTTTAGGATGGAGGAGGACCTTGGCCAGGCGGAGTCGGACCCGGGCAGACCCTCACTATGACCAGGATTGTGTCGTCCACGCCTGGTCCTGTTAGAAGCTCCAGGCCACATACACATACGCATGCACACACACACAATAACACATACACACTTATAAACTAACACACATATACACATTTTACACACATGCTGCTGTTTAACCTCCCCGGGACCAAAGCCTGGAGCCCGGCGGTGAGAACCGCTGGGAGAAGCAAGGGAGCACCCGGAGGGAAAATGGGCTGCTGCCACCGCCGACTGTGACTCAAAGCCATCCAACCCAGGCTTCAGGGAACGAGCAATGTTGTTGTTTTTTCTCCTGCTTATATACTTTTAAAGATCTGTGAGTTCATGGGGCCAGTATTTCCCCAGTCCGTGCAGATCATGACTCCTCCACGCCTTAATTTCGTGAATTTCTGTGGCCAAAGGAAAAACGAAAATCCGCCTCACCAGGCATCCAGCTTCTGGTAATGAACCTCTCGGATTTAGCCGGCTGGCTCTCCGAAGAAAGATACACAGCCTTGACTGGGCCTGTAATTGAAGCCTTGCCAGTTTGGGAGAACCTGCCAAAACTCGAGCTTCTAGGAGGCAGGGTCGCCTCTGTACCAGGATGGTACTGAAGCATAATACTTTAATGGAGGATTGTTGATGGTAGTTTGGTGGGAAAGGTGAGCAGTGCTTTATTTTGTTTTTAAGGAAAGCAAGCACCGATGTTCAGCTCTGCAATTGCCCAGTCAATACCTCTAATTCAGTGCACTAATCGGGACCCCAACCCTCCTTTCCTTATACGACAGAGAAATGATGACCTCCTTTCTCCATCTCCCAGAACTTCTCATAGGAAAAGGGGGAGGGGTACCTGGGGTAGAGAGAAGCAGAAAAGGGGAAATCCAGAAACTCTGGTAGCAAGGTATAGGACACTTTTCATGGAGGAAGCCTTCCAAATTTCCAAAGAAGGAAGGACAGTGGTGTGATGGTGAGCAAGTCAAAAGCAGGCAACTAATTAAAAAGAGGGAAACCAAGAGTTCCAGCTTGGGATGAATGGGTGGCGACGGCTTTGGGATCTTGGTCTCCTGACTCCAGCCCATTGCTTGCCACAATCCCTGCTAGGGAAGAATGTCTAGCTAGGGAGCAAAATTTAGAAAATAAAATATGTGAACAATAACAATAATAAATAGCACTTTAAAACCTGAAAGGATCTTTACATCTCATGTTATCTCACTTGAGAAACTATTTAGGAATTAGTTATCCAAGTTATGGATTCCTAATACTTCTTCCTTATCCATCTTGTTGCCCTATTTTGTGTGTTTGCATTTGTGGATATGTATGTGTATTTCATTGGTGATTGATTATCTTATCCCCCCCCAAAAAAAAAAACTTTGGGAGGAAAAGAAAAAGGAGGCAAAATTTTTAAATGGTAATTTGTGCTGTAGCTTGGAAAGGAGAAAAGATCTAAACTAGTTTCTGAATTCCATCCTGTACCTCTAATAGTGGAGAAAATGAAGAGTTGTTAGGGAAAGGGTACTTAATTCCATATATGTATACATATGTGTGTATATGTGCAAGTGTATATATGTATATGTGTGTATATGTACATATTATGTATATTATATGTGTATATGTACATATTATGTATATAATGTGTGTATGACATAAATATCTATCTATTTGTAGCTTTTACTAGCTTTGTGAACTAGATCAGGTTGCCTGACCTCTTTGCCCATCAGTTGCCTCATCAATAGAATGGGAATAACAATACCTACCCTACCATGTCAAACAGGAATGTCATCAGGAATGTCATCGTGTTGAAATGTAACAGTAGCTACCAAAGCACTTTAGAAACAAAGAAGTGTTCTGCAAATATTAGGCACATTTCTTTTGTGTGTCTCTTTGAAACCTTGCACACAAACACAGTGAGTCTAGTAGGGGGAGAGCATCTTGTTCTAAGGGACTAAGAAAAGTTTATAAATGTTTAACATTACAATAAGTGACATTTATCTAGCACTTAAAAGTTTGCAAATTATATGCATTTACTCATTTGAGCCTCCCAACAACCCTGTCACGTTAGTCTTACAGGTTTTATTAACCCCATTTTACAGATGGGTAAAGGGTCTCAGAAAAGTTGGAAAGTATTTTAATTTTTGCCTTTGTATCTCTTGCTCCTACCTTAGTATCTATCTCATTCTAGGTACTTAGCACAGTGCCTGGCACATAGTAGGCACTTAATAAATTCGTAATAAATGCTTGTTGAACTGAATTAAGTGACCTAGACAGCTAGGTGGTGCAGTGGATAGAACTGTGGGACGGGAATCAGGAAAACTTGAATTCAAATTTGGCCACAGATACTTTCTACCTGCAAGACCATGGGCGAGTCACTTAACCTGTTTGCCTTAGTTTCCTTATCTGTAAAATGGGAATAATCATAGCACCTATCTCCCAGGGTGGTTGTGAGGTTCAAGTGACTTATTTATAAAGCATTTAACTTGGTGCCAGGCACAAATTAGGTGCTATATAAATGTTAGCTATTATCATTATTATTTCTTGTCCATGGTCACATGGCTAATCATCGTCAAAGGTAGTATCTGAACTTTGGCAGTGATGTTTACTACATTATGCTACCTTTCTTTTGGGGTGAGTTAGTGACGGTATTCCATTTTCACAGCCAGGAAAATGAATACTGAGGATATCAGGTAACTGTGCCAGAAAAAGATGCTAAGTTTCTGTGACAATTGAATGGTAGGGTGATGGCCTGAAGTTAATAGGGGTTAAATGCAGGACTTCCCTGAAGCTTGTGTAGTTTTGGTAAAGCCTTTTTGTTTTAGGTCAGGTTTGCCCTGGGCTAAGATCACTTCCTGGGGTCACCTTCCAATAACAACAACCCTGGGAGCTCTGTACCAGTTCTGAAACATCCCTTATCTGAATAAATAACAATTTTAAACTTACATTCATTAGCACTTCAATGTTTAGGGAGGATTTTACATATATGGGAGCTAATCCTCACAATCACCTGGTAAGGTTAGTAGTGTTAAATATTGTCTCTCTTTTACATCAGACTCTGGGGGGGGGGGGTATATTCATGACTGATCTAACAGCAAGTAAATGATTGAGCCAGAATTCTAACTCAGGTATGGCAGAAAGAGCTCTTGATTGAGAATCAGAAAGACCTGGGTTCAAGTCCCAGCTCTGCCACTTTATGACCTTGGAGAAGATACCTTCTCTCTATGGATCTGCTGCCTCATCTGTTAAAATAGCAGATCTCATCCATCTCAAACATCTCAAACACTGTGATTTTATGATTCTGATTTTATCTTCTGACTTCAAGGTTAAGATACCTGTTTCCCTGAACAAAATTGGTTTTGGAGGATCCTAGTGGTACATGTTCCCATGGATTCAGTTTGAAATCAAATGAGATACCCCTTCATCTGCTGAGCACCCACCCAGAGTCCCAGACTCTTACCTACCCATGACCAAAATCTAGAAATGATTTAATCTGCTCAGGTTCATTGGATCCAGATATTCTCCTGGGTTCTGTTACCCTCACCTAAAAGAGTACCTAGACAAATTAATTGCAACCCTGATAGGAATACTTTAAGTTGAATATCTATTTAGCTTTTGGACACTAGGACATTAGGATCATAGATTTGGAGCTAGAAGATGTTAGCAGACACATTCTTATTTTATAGACTGAGGTCCATTCTGGTGAAATGATTTCTCTAAGTTTGTACTTCAGATCTTTCGAATCCTAATCTCTCTGGGACCATTTCCTTACTAACTCATCCAAAATCAGCATAGTCAACCAGTATCTATGTTCCTAGAGGAGAGCTGTGGCATAGAGTTTAATGTAACAAAAAATCCAGAAATCATTTATGTTTGGTTTGACCATACATAATTTCTGTGGTGAGTTTGCATGTATCCTAGTTTTTCTTTTCGTCCACTGGATTTGCTTTTTTTCTTTTGTCTGTCTTACACTAATATTAACATTACTTTTCAAAGAATACAACAATGCACAAAATCATGAAGAATCTGTCTGGTTGTTTCCTAGCTTTGCAGTCTTATTAAACCCTATTCCCCTCTTTATACTCTATGATTCAAAGATTCTTGCCCCCTTGCTATTCCTTATATATGGCTTTCTATCTCCAGCTTGGTTTATTTTCAAGGGCTGGCCTCTATGTTTGGGATTTTCTCCCTCCATGTCTCTGCCTGGCTTCCTTCAGGTATCAGCTAAGTCTCACCTTCTATAAGAAGCCTTTCATGGTCCTCCTTAATCTTAACCCCAATTTATCTTGTATATCTTGTTTCTCTATAGCTATTTGCTTATTGTCTCCTCTATTAGATTGTGAATTCATTGAGAACAGGGACTGCTTAAAAGCACAGTACTTGGCATATAGCAGGTGCTTAATAAATGCTTATTGACTTGGCCTTGAAGGATACTGGGTGGGAAGCATAAACCAATCTAGAATGAAGACCTTCTCACAGGTAATTGAGAGTTGACTGAAGCCTGTAAGTTAGAAGTGTAATGAAAGTTCATTTTATTTAGTATCTATTTTGACTGGCAAAATCAACAGCAGCTAGGTGGCAAAGTAGAAGTAGATAGAGTGCTAAGGCCTAGAGTCAGAGTGACTTATCTTCCTGAGTTCAAATCTGGTCTCAAACACTTACTAGCTGTGTGACCCTGGGCAAGTCACTTAACCCTGTTTGCCTCAGTTTCTTCATCTGTAAAATGAGCTGAAGAAAGAAATGGCAAACCATTCCTGTATCTTTGCCAAGAAAACCCCGAAGAGGGTCATGAAGAGCCAGATACAACGGAAAAACTACTGAACAACAACAAAAATTTGATTAGAAAGTCAACTAGGATGATTGGAAATGAAGAAAGCAGAAAAACCTAATGGATTTTGAAAAAAAAAAATGGACACTTCAGGTGTTGCTTAATATGTTCAGCAACTTAGGCAAGGGGCTCCTTCTTTTGAGCTGGAGAGCCCTGCTCTAATGAAATACAACCTTAGAAAAACTTGCTATAGCCAACTAGTTATGTAACCACATGCTTTTCTTGGGAATTGGAGGTAGAATCCCATTTCTACAAGCAATGGTGAGCAATAGTGTAGAGAATGTTTATTTTTTTATTTGTATCCATGAGGCCACGTATAGTCCGGGGCACCTAATAAGTGCTCAGTTAATGTTTGTTGGATAGAATTAAATTGTAAAAAAATAAAAATTAGTAACGCTTCAGATTCTAGTGAGAAATTACCAGAAAAACAAACTAATTTTTCCCAAGGTACAAATGTCCAGTATGAGCTCTCTTAGCAATTCTCAGCATGGGCCACTTTTCACAGATTTCCTTTAGACCCTTTTAATTGTGCTTATCTGCAACTGGACAGGATGCTTCTGGCAGCAGGAAAAAAAAATCATTGCACTTGCCAATTAACTAAAGATAATATTGGGGGGAGGGTTTATGTGCTGGCTTTACAGACTAATCCCAGCCCTCTAGACAGACTTCTACTTGTTTTGAAAAGCAAATCAAAATGCAGTGTTCGGTACACTGTTGATGACAACTGTTTCTCCCATGGGTCCACTCCATTCCTTTCAGATCTTGGCAGTGTCATTTGCAGTCCACTGAAATTTCCAATGCCTACAGCTCTGGCTGCTGCTACAGGTGCAAGGTTTCCTAGAGATTGTATTGTTTGACTTATGAGAGAGCACAACTAGGGAATTTCTTGTGCGTTATGGCAAAAGAGGAAGCTTCGAGCAAGGACCTTTTCCAGAAAATGCAGTGTTACTTACTTGTCATCATTATTACTGTCATTGTCATTTCTCACTTACCTGAAACAGATCCATATTCTCGCAATATGCCAAAAAGCCTCAGCTTTAGGAGGGGAGGGTTTAAAAAAACAACACACACACACGCATACAACTTCCTCATAATTGTGTTTACATAACTACATGAAGTTTACATGAGAAGAATGCCTTTCCAGACAGGATAAGGGACAATTAGGTGACAAATAAAATTTTCATGTAATGCTGAAAGTCATGGCTATATATTCCAAGGGAACATGAAAGGGGAAGGGGGCGGGGCAAGACAGAGAGAGTCATTTATTTGGCAGCTACTACGTCGCAGGTACTGTGATTTTACAAATATTATCACATTTGATCCTCACAGCAACCCTGTGAGGCAAGTGCTATTATTATTATATTTTATGATTGAGGAAACTGAGGCAGGTAGAGGTTAAGTGACCAGCCCAGGGTTTCACAGCTCGTAAGTTTCTGAGGCCAGATTTTAATTCATGTCTTCCTGACTCTAGGCCCAGTGTTCTAGTCACTGGGATACCACCTGTCCCCTGTAATAAAAAAATAATATAAAGACATATATGAGACAGCAATTGTATTATGAACTTTGGAAGTTTTTGTGTGAGAGCTATTGTCTCCATATGTAACAGTAGACAAAGGAGTCTTACCAGCCTACCCCCCCATCCCTCTTTTATGACTTTGCAGATAGTAAAAAAAGAAATACTCAGTTCATGAAAACACAGCAGACAGTTGTGACTTTGAACTTTTATAGTATCCTGGTACGTCAAGGTAGCACGGATTTTATTGAGGTGGTAGGTCGGGGGGAAGAAGCCTATTAGAACAAAGAGAGATATCTTTGTGCTTCTGCAGACACTTCGTGTCAAAGAAGGATCCTTGGGAGAACCTAGGAGTCCTCAGGAAAAAATAATCACCAGACTGGGGGGTGGGGGTGGAGGAGGAAGTTCTCCCTGATGGGAGCCCTCTCCCAGTTGATCTTTGCTGTCACCCAGTCATACCCTGAGTACCAGACTTTTGCTTATAGGAAATAGTGAATGTTAATGCAGAGAACCTCAGTTCTTGTAGAATCACAGCAATCCGTGGGGATTTTAGTTCCCCTCTTTTGTTTACTGAGAACACTTAATTAAGATGCTTCCCTTAACACCCTTCCCCACCCCTCAAAAAAATTAAAATCAATTAATTAAAAATAGCCTTTGTGTTGACAAATGAATAGCTGAGCTCAGATTTCCTTATCCAACTCTTATCAGGAAAATAAAACAATAAAGATGTACCTTTGAAGGTCAATAAAGGCATGTTTTGTGAGGTCAGGAAAAGGGAAGTCCCAGAGTTGTAGCTCTCTGCCCACCACATTGTTGTAGAAGGTGTTAGGTGAACTTTAGCTGCTGTGTCACTGTTAAAATTTCATCTCTCTCTGCTTTGCTGTCCTTTATTTTCCTGTTCTGAGATTGTGGAAAGAAGAAAACAGAAACTGTTTCTCTAACATTTTTTGGACCTGTGATTTTTATCAGTATAGGGAGCACCAGGTGAGGAAATCTCTTCTACCAGTGCAGATCAGCAATTGTTTTGCAATTTATAGGTTTTTTGGGGCGGGGGAGGGGAGAGGGGGTACTGAGAGAATAAGTGACTTGCTGCCCGTTTTTGTCAGTGGCTAGATTTGAACCCCAGGCTTTTTGACTCCAAGGCCTGCCATACCCCCTCCCTATCCTCTATGTCAGGTTACCTATCTTTGCCAACATGGTATGTTTAATTGCTGAAAGAATGGTATCATTTTTGGCCTTTCCCCCTCTCCTTGAGAAAGCTGCCCCCTGCTGGGCCATTTGTGATCCCGAAGAGAAGTATGCTTTGAAACAGCTCCAACTGCACTCCTGCCTCCCTTTACCCTTATTCTAAAACTGTAGTCACTCTTCCATGTCTGTAAATCATAGAGTAAGTACACAGAATTACTTGTTCAACCAGGTAATTTTTTTCTTCTAGAACCTTTACACGAATAATTCAGCTTGTTGCAAAGTTTCACTATTATAATCTCTTTGTACATTTTCCTCTGGTTACAATTTATAGCTCTTTTTAATATGTATGTATGGAACCGTAGTAATAATTTGTCTCTTCCCTTCCAACTCAAAGTTCAGGGAAAAGAAAAGCAGGTTTAAACAAAGCCAACAGAAACATGAGAGGTTTCAAAGTGCTTGTGAGATTTACAAGTAATTGGACATTGGGATTTATGTATGATGTATGTATGTATATTTGCATTGTATTTTATTTTTATTTTTTTATTTTTAACATGTGTTTTTAAAACTTTGGGTTACAAATCGTGTTGTATTTTTTATAGAGAAGTATGTCCCTCTGTGCTCTATCTGTTCTGGGTCAATGCTTCTAATTTGAGTTTCCTGCAAACAAGATGGGCTTATACAGGCATAACCAGGCTAGTTTCCCCTCAATCTCTCTCCTAATATTAGAGTAGTCAAGTGACTGGCATCTGCCGTACTCTTTGTCACAGGAATGTGTTACTTAGAGTTTGCTCAAACACTGAGAAGGCAGTATATCCCCTAATCAGCAGACACAGTTTATGACTGTCTGATAACAATTTATTTTTATTGGTTCTGTCTGATAACAATTTATCGCTGAGAAAGGTCTCAACTGAAATCAGTTGCTGTTTAAACACCCCTCAAATATAACATTTAATTACTGAGTGTAATACTGGGGTTGGGGGAACAGGAGGTATTTGTTTTGCAGATTGCTTCCACCTTGAAAGAGAAACTTGTTCAAAGAAGAAGTGAGGTGCTCTCTCAGGGCAAGTATTCCTCCTGCCCAAGTCAGAAAGTTTAGACACTTGAGTTTTTTCTGTGGGAAGGAAGTACCAGGGATGGAAGGAAGCACATGAGTGAAATGCCATTGATATTGATTCCTTAGAGACTCCAACATATATACCATTTATAGCTTTGTGATTTTGGTTATTTTGCATTCAGGGAAGTCATGATAATCAGCACAAGCCCATACATAGCCTGGAAAAAAATTTAGCTTGAACCAGAAAAAAATTCAGGATACATTCAAGTAGGATTATGAATGAAAATGGAAAATATGACCAACGATCTTGTCACAGGAGCCCAGGGAATAGCAGCACCTCCCAGACCACTAAAGCTGCTTTTAGCCCAGTCCTCAGAGCCGGTTACTGAGGAAGGCCCTGTGGAGAAAGGGCTAGCCATCTCCACCAATTGCCAGCCAACAGCCATGTACAGAGCAGGCAAGCTAGCCTAGCTGAAGCAGCAAGGCACCATGAAGGAGAGATAGGAGACAGTATGTGCCAGGCAAGTCAGACTACCACCATCTTTTTGATCATCATTTACCCTCAGATCCTGGTAGAAACAGCCTAGGACCCTGACCCTAGGATCTTTGTGAATAGCAATGCTTCCGGTCCAGTGCCCTAAGCCATCATCCTGGGAAGCAGCCTGGTAACTGCTCCTGCAGGTGTTGCAGCCACAGCTAATGAAGACCCAGAAAAGAAAGTTCTGGCCGCCAAAGTCCTTGGCACTGTCACATGGTCCAACATCAGAAACATACAGTTTTATCAATGGAAATTACATTAAAGAAGAGGCATTAATATCTGCTTTGCTGTTGCACTTTGAGAAGCATGAGGCTTTTCCATCTGACTTGGAGCTAAAATCTTCCATTTCTGTTGTTTGGAATTTGAGCTCCTTGAGAGCAGGGACTGTCTTTTCTATTTGCACCCCCTTCACTCAGCACAGCATTTGATACATAGTATGAGCTATATTATTACTATAAATGCTTCATCCATTCATTCAATTATTTAATTTTATAAATAGTTTATAAATATTATATTTTTCAGGTTAATAATGTTCATTGCTATCAGATACCTCATCATGGTGGGTTTTGGCCAGGTATAGATTGAAAAAGTTGTCTGATATTTTTATAACCAATCCAGTTTTATTTATTTACTGACAGATAACACAATAGCTCCTTAGACTTTGTGAGCAAAAGATATTTTTATCAATGAGTAATATGCCAGGTTGGGCCAGTAAGTAACTTTAAAATGGTACTGATTATTTACTTTCAAAGGCTAAAATGGAGGATTAGCATTTTTACTTTCACTCTCAGTTATGATAACCTTCTAAACTCCAGGGATAGGAAGGAAGAAAGAGAAGAGGACTGGTATTCAGATTTAATGACTCTGAGGTTATGCCAAAACAAAGTGGGCTGTACTTGACATAATACCATGAAATATACTTATGGAACCTCTGGTTTTCCAAATTTCAGAATAGCATTTGGGTGTGAGTGCATGTGTATACTCTGTTCAGAATGACATCCTGCTCAGCTGATTTAAAGAAATTAGGGAGCATGTAAATATCTTGTCAAGCTTTCAAAGCTTGATGTTTGTTTGCCTCCATTTTGGTCAATAGAACACTCGTTTTGAAATCCAAATATAAATTCTAGAATATTTAAGAGTAAAAATTCATTAAAACACACACACACACACACACACAATTTAAGAACCATGCAACTAAGCATTTAGGCCAGGAGGGAGGTGGGAAGCCTCTAGACATATAGCCTTGGATTCATTACACAAGGACTTCTTAACTTTTTTTGTGTGTCATGATGGACTCCTTTGGCAGTCTGGTGAAGCCTATAGACCCTATTATTCTCAGAATAATGTTTTAATACCTAAATAAAACCCATCAGACTATAAAGGAAACCAATTGCATGGAAACATGGTTGTCAAAATAGTTCTTTAAAAAACCAAGTTCATCCTCTCCTAATTAAGAACTTGTACATTAAATCATAGCTGTGGTAGCACCCTCTTTGAGGAGAAGAAGCCAGGCAGCTGTTGTCCCCTATACCTGTCCCAAGCCCACCCAAATCTATCATACCACTTTGCTGTAGAGGAACAATCGTCATTCAGCAGCAAAGTCAAGACAAGAACGTATATACTGTGGGCAGTTTTTCAGAATACACTGGAGTGAATCAGAATAAGTCTTATCTGCAAAGGTAGTCCTAAGGTAGGGGGCTCATTCTGTAAGAAATAATCTATTCCTTATGTATGCAGAGCCTATATCAGATTGCATACTTTCTTGGAGAGGGAGGCAGGGAGGGAGTGGGAGAAAATTTAAAATTCAAAAGCTTATGGAAGTGAATGTTCAAAACTAAAAATAAATAAATTAATAAAAAGAAATAATTTATTTCTTCATAAGGATATAGAAGTTAAACATAGAAAGAAAAAGAAATAACAAGGAGGAGATTTGACAACAGTATCCTCTCTCTCTCTGTCTGCTAAAATTTTGAAGTATAGCATGTTGAGAAAGAATGGGGAATTCTGCGACTTCCTTTAGTTTTCTTACACATGATTGTGTTTCTACCTACCTTTTTTCATTTTACTTCTAAGTTGTGGTTGGCAGCTCAAATCCCTTAAGAACTTAATAGTGATTGAGCATAAGTCAAGTGCTTTGAGAGGGTTAGTGGACCTTAGGACATTCTTCAGGAATCTTTCTTGAGTCCATGCCCTACTCTTACCTTCTTTTTGTGTCCTTTACTCCTGCTGCCATCCCTCCCTACTCTGAGATTACCTACCATTTAAATTGTGTATTTCTTGTGTGTTCGTACTTACTGAAATGGTGTCTTCCTCCTTAGAATGTGAACTCCTTGAGGGCAGGGATTGTATTTTTTGCCTTTCTTCATAACCCAGGTAGCACAGAGCCTCACACAATAAATGCTCACTTAATAAATGCTTATTGACTGACTGACCTAGCAGAAAGTGGTATGGTGGATCCTAGATGAGTCATTATCCCTTCTGAGAAAAACTCTGTTAAGCTCCTTAAGGGAATTTAGATCTTGGTTTGTCAAGATTCTTTAGCAAGATTCATCTCCCAATAAAGAAGGAGCTGTAGGGACAGACTTAATGTATCAAAAGATCATTTTTGCATAGTATCACCTTCACTTCAGAGACTAACTGAGATGCAAAGAAGGAATTCCTGGACTCAAGTTGAGGTAAGTAAAGATGAGGCTGTGAAATCAGCACTATATGCTATGAAATCTGTAAGTCTGTCTCCTATTTCAAAGCTGATGACTCTATGTTAAAAAAAAAAAGCAAAGTCTATGTATCCCCAGCTCCAACCATGGTGCCTGGCATATACATAGTAATCTTTCTGATCTTTATATAATACTTTTTGTTCGTTTTAATATCCTTTGACATCTCGTTGCTAGGCACACTTCAGGTGCTAGCTATGTGACTCTGGGAAAGTCTCTTTTAGCCTCAGTTTCCTCCTCTGCAAAATTAATATAATAATAGAATCTACTTTACAGAATTGTTTTGAGGTAGCATGGTGTAGTGGATAAAAAACACTGGTGTTAAAGTCAAGAAAAATCTGGGTTCAAATTTTGTCTTGGCCTCTTGCTGGCCATGGCTCCTTGCACAGATCACTTAACCTTTCTGGGCCTCAGTTTCCATGTCTGTAAAATAGGGGAGTTAGACTGCATGACCTTTAAGACCCCTTCCATCGGTAAATCAATGATATTCTGACAAAGTGTATTTAAAGTGCTTTTCAAACCTTAATGTTCTATATATGAGTATTTGCTATTATTACTATCTCAAACTTTTTGGTATAAGCAAGAGTCACAGAGAGAACTCTCAAGAATCTTTGAGTCTTGGGGCAGCTAGGTGGCACAGTGGATAGAGCACTGACCCTGAAGTCAGGAGGACCTGAGTTCAAATTTGGCCTCAGACCAAACACTTGACACTTACTAGCTGTGTGGCCCTGGGCAAGTCACTTAACTCCAATTGCCTTTAAAAAAAAAAAAGAATCTTTGAGTCTCGAGCAATGATAGATGGGGCATGAATATTACTCTAATGTTCCATGTGTCCTCTTCCTAAAAGTGTATTCAGAAGGAGACATTTTGTATGATAGAAGCCTAACCTCAACAAATGTTTATTTCGTCTTGCTTTTACCTAGGAAAATGAGATGTTGCTCTAAATGTCATCTAAGGTCCCTTAAAACTCTATATTTATATCCCAGTGATGTATAGACATTTAAGATAGCAGGCTGCCTTCCAGATGACAAGAAGAGCCAACTAAAACTCTCTGTTTTCTGCATCAGAGTAATAGTAACTTATTACATTTCCTGTTCTAAATGTTAAAAGTACGAGAGCTACTTCCCTTAGTTGCCAGAAATTTGAAGACTTTCCATTAAAAATGAGGAAGAAAAACTTTAGTTTTGGTGAATGAGAAGGCAAAACCTGGCAAGAGGGAAAAGGGCATATAGTAGTGCAAAAACCCCTATTTGTAACCCCAAATCTTTTGGGTATTGATGAGGTCCCTCCCAAAAGGAAAAAGAAACCTATAATGTATATAATGCAGTGTCCTTCACAAAGCATTTTCTAAGACTGATTTCTACAGTTGCTTCCTTTTCTAATTGAGATAGCAGTTAATTTAAAAGAACATTACCCTAAAGCAATGGAAATGATGTAGTTGAAGTGATAAAAATCACTAAACTAGATATCAGAAAAGTATTGGACCTTTAAGAACCTTGAGAGTAGAGAGTGTTTTGTTCTTGGTATCTGTAGCCCCAACATGTAGCACAGTCTGACATGCAGCAGGAGCTTAAAATTGTTTGTTGATTGAGTAAGTAAGCTAGTTCACCTGTTCTCCTACCTTCCCTGGACTCCTGCTTTTGCTCCAAAGACAGGAAAATCACATTTAAGTGAAGCTGTATCTGTAGGGGAGAGAAACACTCTTCCTCTGTGACCCAGTCCATTGTTTGTCATTGCATAAGTCTGGAAGCCTTCCTGGGTGCTGCCCTATAGCCTTCCCTTCTCAGACCCCTCAGAGGACTTTGTAGCCCTCTCAAGGGCTTCTCTCATCTTCCTGAGTTCAAATCTGGCCTCAGATACTTCCTAGCTGTGTGACCCTGGGCAAGTCACTTAACCCTGTTTACCCCAGTTTCTTCATTTGTTAAATGATTGCTGGAGGAGGAAATGGCACAAACCACTCCAGTATCTTTGGCAAGAAAGCTCCAAATGGGATCAAGAAGTCAGATGTGACTAATAAACAACTGAACAACAAAATTTCTGTGTATATCATATCACCCCTTTAGACTATAAATTCCTTGAGGACAGGGATCCTGATCTTATTTATCTTTCTATTTCCTTTGATGCCCATCATAGTGTCTTCTATATCATAGATATACAAGGTTCCTACCTTGGAACTTGGGTTCAAATCTCATCCCTGACGCTACCTATATGACTCTAGGTAGGTCACTTAACCTCTCTGAGCCTCAATTTCCTCATCTGTAAAACAAAAGGTTTGACTAGATATCCTTTACGGTTCTTTCTAGCTCTACAAATTCTGTATTTTAATCTTTCATATGATTGAAGATTGTTAATTGCCCCACTATTTCCCCATTTTCTGGACTTAATCCTTCTTGTTCCCTTAACCTTTTCTTCTCAGGTCCTATTTTCCATTATCTTATCCATTTATCTTTCCATTCTCCATGTCTCATTTTACCTTTGTAGTCTCAGAACAAGAACAATTTTTTTTCCCAATTTGCTTCTTATGTCAGAATGTAATTATGAAAGAAATGGGGAGACACATGTCCTTTCCCTTAAAAGTGGCAAAATGGAAACAAACTTATAAATGTGTTTGGGAAAGTGTTACTGTTCATTTGTTGTCAGCTTTAACTTGGTAATTCCTTGTAGGCTGGAACTTTGTTGTTAGTCCATAACTTTGCTATTTTGTGGACTCTTTAAGAATTGCTATTAACAAGCAATGAAAAAAAGATACTATACATCTTTAAGAACAACTGATTCATCTGGAAGAGAGAGCACTAGCCCTTTGCCATGTCAGTGCACCAGTTCAGTCTTGACTCAAGAGGGAAGAATAGTGTGACATCCTGAATCATCCATGCCACTTCCTGAAGCAAAAAAAAGCCCTGACTGCTTTATATCCCCCTCCCCCTCCCAAAGCACTGTAGGAGCCTGTTCTCACCCAGCTTGTTAAAATACCAATTGAGTGTGCTATAGGTTAAGTCATTAAGCTGTATTCCCCCAATACCTAAAAATACCTAAATGCATGCAATAAAATAAAATGTAAAACCATTAGACTGTAATTTCAGGTCTTCCATAATGTGGCTCCAAACTACCTCTCCATCTTTATTTCATGATACTTCCTTTATTCACTCTGTGTGTAGAAAATCCAGACTATTAGCTATCCTTAGTTGGGTCCTTTCTCTTCTGCCCACATGTATTTATATACTGCTTGCAGCAAACTGTCTTCTGCCTGTTAAAATTCTTTCCTTCTAAGAGATTAAAATGGCTATACTCTTTGACCCAGAGAGCCTATGACTGGTTATATACTACTACCAATATTACTAAAAATAATAACAACAACAACAACTAACATGTATATAGTACTTACTACATGTCAGGCACTATGCTAAGTGCTTTACAATTCTTTCATCTGATCTTCACCACAACCTTGGGAGGTAGAAGATGTTATAATCTCCATTTTATAGATGAAGAGACTGAGGCAGACAGAGGTTAGTTAAAGTGACCTGCTTAGGATCATACAGCTAGTAAGTGTCTGAGGCCAAATTTGAACTCAGGTCTTCTTGACTCCAGGTCAGGCCCCTAACTGCCAACAGAGTTAAAGACAGAAAGGTACCATATATACCAAAATATTCATAGCAGCCCTTTCTGTGATTGTAAAGAACTGGAAGCAGACTATGTGTGCCCATCAACTGGAGGATGACTGATTTGGTGGTACATGAATGTCATGGAATATGACTGACAAAAGAAAAGATGAATGTGAAGAATTCAGAAAAGTATGGGAAAATTTATCTGTATTGATACAAAGTAAACAGCTTGAAAAACCATGCATAATGATTACAGTAATATAAATAGAAAAAAACCCTGAAAACTACATAATTATAATGACCAATTTTCTCCACAGAGAAGAGTTGAGAAAATGGACATCCTTTTTTTCTTTGCAGAGGGAGGGGACTATGGACACAGAATATTGTATTTACTGTCAGACATGTTTTGTTAGTTGGTTTTTCTAAATTACTTTAAAAATCTTTGTTTTAAGATGTGTCTCACTAGGTAAGGGAAGAGGAAAGGAGATTTAGAAAGGAAGATGATGTAAAAACAAGAGAAAACAATAAAATAAAATTTAAAAATTCTTCCCTCTGAAGTCCAGCTCAAGTGCTATTTCCCCTTGAAAGCCTTTCTTGCTCTCAATGACTACTTGACTCTCTTATAGACATAAAGATTTCATTGACTCTCTTATGCTACTTGGTTTAACCTATTCTATATTCATGTTTCACATTTTAACTTATATAATAGTTATATGTAGACTTAGACATGCAAAGAACATTAGAGGTCCATTAATCCAACCTCTCATTTTACATTTGAAGAACTGAAGCCAAGAGAGGTAAGTTAGTTGCTCAATTCACTTCTAGAAGAGCCCAAATTTGAACCTACATCTGACTTGAAAATCCAGTGAACCATTGTGTTATGCGTCCCTTGAGTGCAGAGACTGTATCATTTTTAATCTTTTCATTCCTATTGTCTAGCAGTTTCTTGCACATACTAAACATTTAACAAATGTTTATTGAATTGAATAAAAGCTTGATGTACCATTACTAAGCTGTAGTAGAATTATTAAATCATACCTCTTAGCTTTATAGATTTATAAAGAGATTCCACTATATTTTAGAGTAAGGCTATTATGATTACTATCATTCACTGCCATGTATTTTGTGTGGTATACTATTCTTCTAATCCCTTCACCACTAGGCAAGTAATGAGAACCTGAGAGAAAAGCAATAGAAATCAAGTTTTTGTATTAGGAAATCTAACTCACTATTTGGTTTCATGTTAGATTCCATTTTCCCCTTGATAATGATTACATCAAATTCATCAAGAGGTTGAGGGAAAGGTCCTCAGGACACTGGATGAGCTGTTTTGGAGGTGGACATGGGCACACGCTGCCCAGGATGAGAAAGTATGGATGGGTTGCATTTTGCACCATTGAAGGGAATAACCACATTTGTGAGATCACAGTTCTGTATTCTGGTCATATGGTAGAATTGCATGAACACAATCAGATTGAAGCATTCTTTCAGTGGTTTGGGTTTTATATGTCTCCACAATAGAGAATTCCCATTTCTCAATTCTTTTAAAGTAATTTATTTCCTAAACTCAGGGTGTCCATGACGCACCTGGAATCTTCCTCAGTAGGAGGGGTATCATTTATGATAATGGAGAATTTGGGAAAGAAGGATGGTTTGTGGAGAAAGAGCATGAGCAGGGTTTTAGATGAATTTCTTTTACGTAGATAGTATGCCCATCTGCTCAGGGCTCATTTAAGTCAGGTCATTTTTCATAAGGTCACCTAGTCTATAGGATTATTGTATTAAAAGTGCTTTGTATGTGTTATATAAGTGTGAGTCATTGCTTGATGGAAGACTTGAGATTACATATATGAGAGAACAGTTTCTATTTGTATACCTTTTACAGTTCATTTGCATATGAAACTGGCATGGGGAAGAAGGGAAGTCTTCAGGTAAAAGAGGAAGGGAGTGGAGAAGAGAATGATGTTATCACTTAACCACAGTCATACAGAAGAACTTAGTGCAAGCAGCAGGTGAAGACTCCTCCTCCAGGCTGATTCAGATTCAGACCATAGCAGATCCCTTCTTTTAATTTTTATTTATCTATTTTTTTTTCACCAAACCTGTGATTTCATGAATGTAGGGAACTCCTAGTGACAAGCTTCCTCCACCAGTGTGGATTGACATCTCTCAATTTATAACGAGAGAGGCACCTGTGGGCACTGAAAGGCTACGTTACTTCCTAGTGTCTCAGTCAGTATGTGTCATAGGCAAAACCTGAAGTGGGGTCTTCTTGAGATTCTAACTTGTAAGCCATGCAGCTTCTTGTTTGCCCTCTGTTGGTGGAAGCATAGTGCAATTGTGGAAATTGTGGAAATTGTGGAAATTGTGCAAATCCATCCAAACCCAACTCATGCCAGCGATGCCTGTAGGAAGTAACCAAGATGAAGAACTCAGTGCAGTGATGGACAGCTATGAACCAACATCAGAAGCAAGACAGGGTATTTACAACGTTTGCTGGTGGATTCTTTCTATTTTCACTTTGCTTCCCGGTTCTAAATATTCTGAGCAATTTTCATTTATAATTTCCTGAAATATGGCATCCAGACTTTTTTTTCTCATCATAGTTTTTAGAAAGTCTGATAATTCTTTGTAGTTGTTTTTGGTATTTATCTTAGATTACCTTAATGCTTTATTTTTTCTAAAAGAATTTTTTTGTTTCATTTTGATATTTCTTATTGTATTGTTAGGTTGTTTTCTCTCTGACCCATTCTAATTTTCAGAGCATCCAGTTCTTGGGTAGGGTTTTCCCCCGTCTAGTCTAAGGAGTCAGTTTTCATTACCATTCTTTCCTTTCTAGCTTTTGCATCCTGTATCTCGTTGCATTTCCTCCAGCTACTCCTTCAACCTCTGTGGCCACGGCATTTTTTTCTCAAGGTTTTACCAAGGCTTATGGAGTCCCTATCTTCTTTGGGGATTTGACACCTAGGCATATCTCAAACCAAGGTATCTCCTCATGGTGTTTAGAGTTTTCTTTGGTTTGCTCATGAAGTTGGGGATGGAGAGGGAAGAGGTCTTGAGCTATGTTTATGTCAAGCTCTGTAATAAATGTTGTGGGCATGGCCTGCCCCATCTTGAAGATGGTGGCTCCTTTTATAAGGGACTTTAGCACTGCTTCATTGGGCTTTTTCTGGAGTCTTCTCACCAAACTCCAGGACCTCCCCTCGCTTTAGGCTCTGAATGGGGTTCTTCCTCCATTTCTGGACGCAGGAGCTACTCTTGTGCTGAGCTCCCACTGGAAGACAGACACTGCTCTCAAACCCAGCTAGGGTGCTTATTCTGGATCTTGCCCAGGGTCTTTCTCCTTTAAACTTGGCTCTGGTGATAGACCCTGCATGAAATGCCCTGAGGCTGCTCTCTGAGCCAGGCTAATTGCTGGGTTCAGGTTCAGATCCAGCCTAAGGCTCCATTTCCTAGAGAGCTGTGTTTGGAGGCACTCAAAATACCCTGAGACTACTCTCCTAGCAGCTGCATTTAGGCAGTCAACAGCACTTGGGGGAAGACTCAGGCTGAGCCTTAGTGTTGCCTGGCTTGGTCAAGAGACTGCTGTGCTGGACCACCCAGAACAGCTCTCATAGTCCTTCTCTTCCAGCCAAGGATCTCAAGGAATTCTGGGATGTGGTCAGACTCGGGCAATACAGAACTCAGATATGCAATGCTGGACTTGCCCTTAGACTCCAGAGGGGCAGTTCCTGCCCTGAGCTTGGCCCTCTGTGCTTAGCTCTAGACCTGCCCTGGCTTGTCTGTCCCAGGATTTCTGCAGGATGCTGAAGATTCCCTCTGTGGATTATTGGGTTAGGTGGGGAGGAGGGGGAGGCATGGTATAGTGATACAAATCTATTGATTAGGACAGTCATGTGTCTCTAAGCTCCATGGAGTGTTTTGGGAGCTTCTGAGATCCCTTGTGTCTTTAAAAGCCAATATCTTCCTACACTCTCTCCCCAAATCCGTTTTTAAGGATCACAAGGCAATTTGAAGTTTGAAAATTATTCACCTAGTGTGTTCCTGGACATCTGGAATCTTTGTACCTTTAATGGAAAACATGCGACTTGACATAATTAAAAAACAAAACAAAGCAAAACAACAACCACCTATGTGCCATATATAGAATGTTAAGGCATTGAAATGAATTCCTTTTAAAAAATGGTAAAAACTGTCCATTGCCACACACTCCTTGTGTTACTTTGTAGAGGGCTTTCTGCCTTACCTGACCCTAGTCATAATTCTGCTCAACAGTCACCTTTTCCCAGCATATCCATTTTTGTTACTTTATCTTTATTGATACATATTTTAACAAAAACTTCCCAGTGAACATGCAACAACCCTCCTCAACTACATTCTCCCCCCGTCCTAGTTAAGAAAAGTCACTTAATAGTATGATTGTGACTGACAGTATGTGTCACTTTTCATTTCGCATCTCTCTGCCTTTATGCTGGCTGTCTCCCATGCCTGTGCTGTACCTCTTCTTGACTTGTAGCTCATAGAATCCAATTCTTCTTTCAAGTTGCAGTTCAAGTACCATCTTCTCTATGAAACCTTTCTTGATTCCCTCAATTACTAGTTCCCTACCTCTCAAAATACCTTGCATTTGCTACTTTGTATTTATTCTCTTTATAATTATTTTGTATATACTTATATGTTATTGATCCTTTGAATGAATGACCCTTGATGGTTCACTTATCTGAGGCATGAGTATGTTTATGAGAAAAAACACTTACTGAGTTGTCTGCCTTGACAATTTACTTGCCTGGTACATATATAGCTATGCTCAGAGTTCTAGAGAAGCAGTTACTAAAATTAAGTCTTGACTCAGCATTCTGAGACAGCAATTGCTCACTTCAGTATGACAAGTTGTAACATATTGGAATGAATGTAAGATACAGAGTACTTTGTTGATTTGCATTTGAAAAAATGAAGAGCTTTTTAGTTAATAAGTAGGGAAATATGACATCATGATCATTCTGTGTTTATTACAGACAAAAAGATGAGAATTTGGTTGCTAACCATAAACTAGTGTGGGGTCATTCACAGAGAGGACATAGAGATTGAACTGAGAATGATATGAGAGATAAAAGAAAATTGAGACTTTATGCCTAGTGTGCAGCATGGATCTACTCAGCTAAGTAGTGGAAGTATCGATTAAACACAGAAGACACATTCATCAAGGAACTTTTGTGGACAGTAACTGAGAGAGAAAGAGGACACTGATGTTTATAGTTGCAGAGTTTTGTGTTACTCTAAGCAAATGGGTTTCCTCATTCATATCTTTCTTTCTCTGCTAGCTTTAGGTGTGTGCCACTCTTCTCCATAGATACTAGTACATTGTGGGAAAGTATGATCCAGGTCTCTATGTGGACTTTGATGCATTTATTATTTCTACATTTACTTTAAGTGAATACTTGTTTTATTATTAATTATTATTAATTTCACCTTATTGAGTAAATTATTTTATATACATAAATATATATTTATAAAATAAACATTATATATTTATAAATATAATATATGAATATATTTATTTATATAAATATAATATATAATAAATATAAATATGTATCATAAAATATATAAATATATAAATATTTATAAATTATAAAATATATATATATATATCATTTAATGTGCTGTCATTGGGAATGGATGGCTTGTGGAAAAGGAAGCACACCAATGGGGGTTCAAGAGTTATAGTGTATAGTGATGAGTAAGGGGAATGTATTTTCCCACAGCAGGGTTACCCTATGACTTTGGGAGAATTTGAATATAACCATATGGTGGTGGCCTATCTTTAGGAATTAAGCCCTGCTAGTGTGAGGGTAGGTAAGGGTGAGTGGTGAGTGAGTAAACATTTGTTAAGTGGTTGTCTGATGTCCATACTCCATCCTCTCTAATTAGAGGCATGGTCCCCAAAGACAGAGGAGGTATAAGTCTCAGAGTTGATTCAATCTTGAAGAAAGATGGATTTCTGGATACAATGGTGAAGTTCAGGAGAGCAGCAATGTGGGAAATGATGGCCAGAGTGATTGTGCAATTTGTACTAGAGGAACTTATTGCTGATGTCACATTTGAATAGTTCCTCATTGTTTTCCCCATTAGAATTTAATTTCTCTGCAAGTAGGGAGCCTTTCATTCATTGCATTTGTATCCCCAATAACAGTAATGCTATTAAAATATTTTTGCTAAAATTAAACTTACAATTACAGAAATTTAGATCTAGAGAAGATGGCAGAGTAAAAGCAGGGACTCCTTGAGCTCTCCCCCAAACCTCTACAAATATCTGTAAAAATGACTCTAAACAAATTCTGGATCAGCAGAATCTGCAAAAAGACAGTGAAACAAATTTCCAGCCCAAGACAACCTGAATGGTCAACAGTAAAGGTCTGTTGTGCCAGGCAAGTTCAGCATGGGCCACACCAGCAAAGATGGGGACCAGCAAACCTGGAACAGGCCTCAGGGGACTGAATCAAGGGAAGCTGTGGTGGTTTCCAGACTTCTCAACCCACAAATGCCAAAGACAACTTAAAAGGTTAGTGGGAAAGGTCTGTCAGACCTGGGTGAAAGAGAAGCGCAGCCCAGCCCTGGCCCCAGCACGGTCCTGGGATGGTGGCAACAGCTGCTTCCAGAACTCTCAGCCCACAGAGGGTAAGGGGATTGAACAATTGAGCAGAAGGAGATTACAGGGATCTCTTTGCTGACACTGAAACAGGATTCTGTTGCTTTGCTCATACATGGATCTGGGTCATAGTCCTGGGGTGAGGAGGAGCACTGGCATAGCAGAGCTTGTGGCAGCAGTGGAAAGGAGACCCTCCTTACAGTTCTAGGACAGAAAAGAGTACTTGTGGTCACTCACAGACCAGAGCACAGGCCAAGGGAGGAGTAAACACTTCACCTTTAATCATACCACCTCAGAAGAACTGAAAACTTACAGGTCCCTAGAAGTATCTCTGAAAACAGCTGCACAAAACCCCTGAAGCTTAGGACAGTACAACCTCCACACTGGAAACAGACCCCTACCTTAACAAAGAGTTAAAAAGTCAAGTAACTGGCGGGGAAGATGAGCAAACAGAGGGAAAAAACTCAGACCATAGAATCTTACTTTGGTGTCAAGGAAGATCAAAACATACAACCAGAAGAAGACCACAAAGCCAAAGCTCCTGCATCCAGAGCCCCCAAGAAAAATATGAATTGGTCTCAGGCCATGGAAGAGCTCAAAAAGGATTTTGAAAATCAAGAAGTAGAGGAAAAATTGGGAAGAGAAATGAGAGTGATGCAAGAAAATCATGAAAAATGAGTCAGCAGCTTGCTAAAGGAGACCCCAAAAAATTCTGAAGAAAATAACTTAAAAAATAGACTAGACCAAATGGCAAAAGAGGTCCAAAAACCTGATGAGGAAAATAATTCCTTAAAAATTAGAATGGAGCAAATGGAAGCTAATGATTCCATGAGAAATCAAAAAATTATAAAACAAAACCAAAAGAATGAGAAAATAGAAGACGATGTAAAATATCTCATTGGAAAAACAACTGACCTGGAAAATAGATCCAGGAGAGATAAATTAAAAATTACTAGACTACCTAAAAAGCCAGGATCAAAAAAAGAGCCTAGACTTCATCTTTCAAGAAATTACAAGGAAAACTGCCCTGATGTTCTAGAACCAGAGGGTAAAATAGAAATGGAAAGAACCCACCGATCACCTCCTGAAAGAGATCCCAAAAGGAAAACTCCCAGGAATATTATAGCCAAATTCCAGAGTTCCCAAGTCAAGGAGAAAATATTGCAAGCAGCCAGAAAGAAACAATTCAAGTATTGTGGAAACACAATCAGGATAACACAAGATTTAGCAGCTTCTACATTAAGAGATCAGAGGGCTTGGAATATGATGTTCTGGAGGTCAAAGGAGCTAGGATTAAAACCAAGAATCACCTACCCAACAAAACTGAGTGTAATCAATGAGAGGGAAAAATTGAAATTCAATGACGTAGAGGAATTTAATGCATTCTTGAGAAGCCAAAGCTAAATAGAAAAATTGACTTGGCTTTCAAATACAAACTCAAGAGAAGCAAGAAAAGGTAAACAGGAAAAAGAAATCATAAGAGACTTATGAAAGTTGAACTGTTTACATTCCTACATGGAAAGATGATACTTGTTACTCATGAGAACTTTCTCATTATTAGGGTAGTTGGAGGGAATATATATAGACAGAGGGTACACAATGAGTTGAATATGAAGGAATGATCTCTAAAAAATAAAATAAAGGGATGAGAGAGGAATGTACTGGGAAAAAAAGAAAGGGAGAGATAGAATGGGGTAAATTATCTCACATAAAAGAGGCAGGAAGAAACTTTTTTTTTTTTTGCTTTTTGGTTAGGCAATCGGGGTTAAGTGACTTGCCCAGGGTCATACAGCTAGTTAAGTGTCAAGTATCTGAGGCCAGATTTGAACTCAGGTCCTCCCTGACTCCAAGGCTAGAGCTCTATGCACTGCACCACCTAGCTTCCCCAAGAAGAAACTTTTACAGTGGAGAGAAAGAGGAGGGAGATGAGAAGGAATGAATGAACATTATTCTCATTGGGTATGGCTTAAGGAAGGAATAACATACACACCCAGTTGGGTATGGAAATCTATCCTATCCCACAAGAAAGTAGGGGGAAAGAGGATAAGAGAGGGAGGGGTGATAGAAGGGAGGGCAGATTGGGTAAGGAGGTAATCAGAAGCAAACACTTTTGAGGAGGGACAGGGACAAAGGAAAGAATACAATAAAAGGGGAGCGGGATAGGATGGAGGGAAATACAGTCTTTCACAACATGACTATTATGGTAGTGTTTTGCATGACTGCACATGTGTAGCCTATGTCAAATTGCTTACTTTTTCAATGAGGGTGGGTGGGGAGGGAGGAAGGGAGAGAATTTGGAACTGAAAGTTTAAGAAACAAATATTAGAAATTGTTTCTGCATGCAACTGGGTAAATAAGATATACAGGCAAAGGGATAATGAAATCTATCTTATCCTACAGGAAAATAGAAGGGGAAGGGAATAAGTGGCGGGGGGAGTAGAAGGGTGAACAGATAGTGTGAAGGGGGAATCAGAATGCAGGCTGTCATGGGGTGGGAGGAGGGGAGGGATGGGGAGAAAATTTAGAACTCAAAATCTTGTGGAAGAGAATGTTGAAAACTTAAAGTAAATAAATAAATTGAAAAAAAATTAAATTAACCTTACTTAGGATATTAACCCAGTAGTAGTAGGCATGGGTCAAAGAGTATGAGCAGTTTAGTAATTTTTCCTGCATAATTTAAAATTACTTTCCAAAATAGTTAGATGAATTGACAGGTCTACCAACAGAGACTTAGTGTATCCCCTTTAACACAATTTCCTCATTTTCCCCATCTTTTGTAATTTGATGAGCATGAAAGGATACTTCAGAGTTGTTTTAATTTCCTTTCTATGGTCATTAGTGATTTTGATTAGTTTTTCAGGTGGTGGTGAATAGCTTACATTTCTTCTTTTAAAAACTGTCCCTATCTTTTCACCATTTGTCTACAGGAGAATAGCCCTCAATCTTATGAAGTTTTATCAATTTCCTATATATTTGGAATGTCAGATTTTTATCAGAGATTTTTAATGCAAAGATTTTATTTCTATATTTTACCTTTCTTCTAATTCTAACAGTATCGATTTTCATTTGTTTCTTTTTCTTTTTATTTCATTTTTGGTGAAGCCATTGGGGTTAAGTGACTTGCCTAGGGTCACACAGCTAGAGTCAAGTTTTTGAGGCCACATTTGAACTCAGGTCATCCTTACACTAGGGCCAGTGCTCTATATATTGCGCCATATAGCTGCCCACAATATTGATTTTCTTTGGCAGAATTTTTCTAATTTTATATAAGTTCTTTCCTTCCATATTTGGTTACAAATTCTTATACTTGCTATGGTTGTGAAAGATGTTACCTTTCATTTCTTTCTATTTAAAAAATTGCTTGATGTTTACATTTAGATAATTTATTCATTTGGAACTTATTGTGGTATATGTTTGTTGTTCAGCCTTTTCAGTCTTGTCTAACTCTTCATGACCCCATTAGGGTTTTCATGGCAAAGATACTGGAGTGGTTTGCCATTTCCTTCTCCAGCTCATTTTACAGATAAGGAAACTGAGGCAAACAGAGTTAAGTGACTTGCCCAGAGTCACAGAGCTAGTAAGCATCTGAAGCCATATTTGAACTCAGATTTTCTTGACTCCAGGCCTGGGGCTCTATCCACTGCATCACCTAGCTGCTCTTTAATATGCTTAGTTAAATCTTTTATTTTTTTCCAAACCATTTTCCCCCAGCAAGTTTTGTTGAATTAAGGGGCTCTTCTCTAGTTATTTGTCCAGGGTTTATAAAAAATTGGCCTGCTGTGCACATTTTCTTCTGGAATTTCCTTATCTAATCTAAATCTCTGATTTACTTTTCCATATTCTTTATCAGGTTCTAATAATAATTGATTTTGAAATATAATTTGAACTATGGTAATGCTAAGCCCAGGGCAGCTATGTGGTACAATGGATAGAGCGTGGGGCCTGGAGTCAAGAAGACTCATTTTCATGAGTTCAAATCCAGCCTCAGATACTTACTAGCTGTGTGACCCTGGACAAGTCACTTAACCCTGTTTGCCTCAGTTTCCTCATCTGTAAAATGAGTTGGAGAAGGAAATGGCAGACCACTCCAGTAGCTTTCTAAAGAAAACCCCAAATGGAATGAAGTCATGAAGAATCAGACATGACTGAGCAATGATGACAAATGCTAAAACCCACTTTATTCCTGATTGCTTCATTATTCTCTTGACATTCTTCATTTAAACACTATAACTGCAAAGTTCATATGGAGAAAACTTTGTGATTATTGTGCTTATGTGTTCCATAAAGCATGCCTTTTGACTGGAATAGTACAGGGGTGTGGAGCCTATGGCCTCCAGGCCACATATTGCCCTCTAGGATCACAGATGTGAAATTTGGATTCAGGCAAAGAGCCGCACTTGAGGACCTAGAGGGCCCCATATGGCCTCAAGGCCTCAGCTTCCTCACCCCTGAAATAATATTATGACCAAGTTATGAATATTGAATATTTCCCAAATTACTTAGGACTTCCCCTTATATCTGTAAAGATTATTTTTAGTTGTATTTCTAAAGATTCTGTTTGTATTTTTGTAAGGAAGGAGGTTAATTCCTTGATATTTAATACTTTTTAAAATGTTAAATGGAATTTGTCTTTCCTTTCCTCCTACTTTTTATTAGTAGCAGACAGGAATTTTGATGGATTGTGTTTTTTGTTTGTTTTTTGGTTTATTTTTTATCTTGCTAATTCTTAAAACTCTGTCTCTCTGTCTCTGTCTCTGTCTACAATCTGTCTGTCTCTCTCTCTCTGTGTCTCTGTCTCTCTTTCTATGTCTGTGTCTCTGTCTCTTTCTCCTTAAGGGCTAGCTAAGTAAATTGTAATATCTTCTACAATTTTGCCTCCTCTTTTGCCTATATTTGTCCTCTGAATTTTTTTGTTATTTCTATAGCCAGCATTTCTAGTACTATGCCTAATAGTATATACAGTAGGTATTCTTGCCTCACTTCTGACTTTACTTGGCAAGTGTCCAATGTTTTCCTTTCATAAATACTACTAACTTATGATTTCAGATAAATGCTTTTGGTAGGAATAAGAAAAAAGCCTTTCATTCCTATACTTTTTGCTTTTTAAATGTAAATTAAGGCATTATTTTTGTTTCAGGCTCTTATATCTGTTGATAAAAATCATGTGATTTTAATTTTAATTTTTAGTACAATTAATTATGCTGTTTTCTTAAAGTTGAACCATTCTTAGGTTACTTTTATAAATCAAATTTGGTCATGATGAATAATGATTTTGGGACATACTTCTGTAGCCTCTTTGCTGGTATTTTATTTAAAATTTCTTGCACCCGTTATTGATATGGTTTATAAATCTGTTTCTCTGCTGATTCCTCTCTGGTTTGGGTAATAGAATCAACTTTGTCTCATAGAACAAGTTTGACTGGAACCTTTTTCCCCTCTTTTTGAGAACAGTTTATATAGTAGAAGGATTATTTTTTCTTTAGATGTTTGATAGAATTAACTTGTAAATCCATCTGGACCTGGAATTAATTTTTTCCTTTTGGAGTTTATTTCTGGTTTGTTCAGTTTTCTCTTTCTGAGATTGGGCTGTTTAGAGTCTCAGTTTCCTATTTGTAAATTGGATATTTTATACTTTTATAGACATTCATCTATTTAAATTTTCTCTTTTTTACCATAAATTATATATAATTTCTGATAATTTCCTTTATTTCTTCTCCATTTATTATGTCCCCTTATCATTTTTGATATGAGTAATTTGTTTTTTTTCCTCTTATTTATCAAATTAGCCATTACTAGTTTGTCACATTTATTTGTCTTTTTAAAAAGAATCTCTTTATTTTGTTTACCACTTCAGTAGTTACTTTATTTTTTAACTTTGTTTAATCTTCGGTTCTCACAATTTTTTTTAGTTTGTTTTGGAATGACTAATTTCTTTGTTTTCTAGTTTTTAAAATCACATGCCTAATAACTTCTGTCTTTGTTAATCTGTGTTCAGAGCTGTGAATGTCTTCTTAGGATTGCTTGAGCATAACCCTATATCTTTTGGTTTGTTGTCTTATTATAATTCTCTTTAATATAATTATTATTTTTGTGATTTTTTTCCTTTTACTTTATCATATTTAATATGCCATTGCTTTGTTTCTATTTTAGTCTGCATCTTTTGTTCATGTTTCCTGCATTCATTATAACTTTTATTCCATTATAATCTATAAAAGATACATTTGATTTATCTGCCTTTCTGCATTTATTGTTGAACACAGGTCCTGGTATATGATCAGTTTTTGTAAAGATGTTAAAACATAAATATACTCATTAAGACAGTTTGTCCATTTTAAATTCAATTTAACTAGTGATTGTTGAACTTCTAATGAATGCCTAACATTGTTCTAGGTACTCTGGAGTAAAACAAGAAATATAAGACATACTGCTTATCTTCATGGAAGATCTAGTTGGGGAGGGAAGACTTACATACATGAAACCATTGAGAGACAATGCAAAACTTAATATAATCAGATGCCATCAAGGCTAAATTAGCTTAATTAATTAATCATTAATTAATTGAGGGCATCACACAGAGAATATCAACCACTGCACAGGGATGGGAAATGACTATGTTCAGAAATACTGTGAATACTGCCTCAATTTGATGGTCTGATTGATATGTGTTGGGAAATTAAAGATCCAGTGAAATAAAATGGGAGTTTTTGAATCCATGTATAATGAGTATAGACTTGAATTGATAGATAGTGAGAGGGCTACTTGAAATGGCTGAGACATGATGAAAATGATGTTTTGGCAAGATTAATCTGGCCAGAGAGTTGGTGTGGGTTGTGATTACATGAGTCAAGGAAGCCAGCTAGGAGGTTGTTTTTTAAAAATAATATTTTATTTTTTCCTTATGTATGTAAAAACAATTTTAACAATTGTTTTTTAAAATTTTGAGTTCTAAATTCTCTCTCTCCCTTCCACCTCTCCACCCTTCCTGAGAAGGTAAGCAATTTGATATAGGTTATACATGTGCAGTCATGCAAAATATATTTCCATAGTAGTCACGCTATAAAAGAAAACATAGACCAGAGAAAAACCCACCAAAAAATAAAGTGAAATTTAGTATGCTTCAATTGGTCTTTAGACTTCAGGAGTTCTTCCTCTGGAGGTGGGTAGCATTTTTCATCATGAATCCTTTGGGATTGCCCTGGAACATTGTATGGCTCAGAATAGCTAAGTAATTCACAGTTGATCATCATACAATTTTGCTGTTCTCCTTGTTCTGCTCACGTCACTTTGCTTCAGTTTATGTAAGTCTTTCCAGTTTTTTCTGAAATCATCCAGCTCATCATTTTTTATAGCATAATAAATTCCATTATAATCATATACCACAATTTGTTCCGCCATTTCCCTATTAATGGACATCCCCTCAATTTCCAATTCTTTGCCACCACAAAAAGAGCTGCTATAAATATTTTGGTACATATAGGTCCTTTTCCTTTTTTTAAAATTAGTTTGGGATACCAATCTAGTAGTGGTATTGATGGGTCAAAGGGTATGCATGGTTTTATAGACCTTTGGGCATAGTTCCAAATTGCTCTCCAGAATGGTTGGGTCAGTTCACAACTTGACCAACAGTGCATGAATGTCCCCATTTTCCCACATCCCCTCCAACATTTGTCATTTTTTTTGTCATATTAGCTAATCTGGCAGGTATGAAGTGATACCTCAGGGTTGTTTTAATTTTCATTTCTCTAATCAATAATGATTTAGAGATTTTTTATCTGACTCTAGATAGCTTTGATTTCTCTTTCTGAAACTGCTTGTTCATATTCTTTGACCATTTATCAATTGGTGAATGACTTGTAATCTTATAAATTTGACTAAGTTCTCTATATATGTGAGAAATGAGGCCTTGCTGTAAAAAAAAAAAAAAATCCCAGCTCTTTACAGTAAATCAGTCAGAGGGTGCTGAGGATCCAAACTAAGGTGACAATACACAGAACAACTTGGCCTGTTTCCCTGTCAGTTATGTAAAGGTTTAAGTCTCTGCAAAATGTTTCAGTCAGTAAAATCTCCCCAACACATACAAGAAAGTTGATTGTGCAGGACATGTAGAACTCCGTAAGAGAGACTTCAACTCAATTCAGCCGACATTTATTTAAAACTTACTGTTTGTAAGGCACTGTGCTAAATAAAAACAAAAACACAAAACAAATCCTTTGCTTTCAAAAAGCTTACATTCTCTTGGGGAGATACAATGTATATAAAAAGAGGCAAGTAGGAGGTACTTTTAGGGGAAGAGAAAGTACTAACAAAATAGGAAATAAGCAAAGAAGGCATCACAAAGGATGTGTTAGTGGATTTGAACTTTTCAGGAAAATGAGAAATCTGAGAAGCAGAGTTGAGAAGGGAATGCATTCCAAGTATTGGGTGTGGCTTGGACAAATGTAGGATTTGAATCTTGAATTCAGGGATTACTAGTAGTTCAGTTTGGATGGAACAGAATTCTTAAAAGAAAGTAGTATGAGATATAGCTGGAGAAGTAGGTGGGAGCCACAATGTAGACGTTTGTGTTTAATCCTAGTAGGGTGGTACTGAAGGTCTATGGCAAGAATCATCCGGTCAAACTTGGGCCTTCGAAAGCTTATTTGGATAGAGAGGGAAGAGACTGGAAGAAAGAAAATTAATCAGGATGTTGTTATTGTATTACAGGCAAGCAATGATGGAGGGCCTCTACTTGTGTGGCCGTTGTGTGAATGATGGTGAAGGGATGGATGGCTTATAGGATTGTGGATTTGAACTGATGAAAACTTGGCCAGTCATTGACTAAGTAAGGAGTGTAAGGGAGAAGAGAGAGTACAGAATGACTATTTACTAAGACTACTAATCTGAGTGATGAGGAGGATGGTGATACCTCCAATAAAAAAGGGATGCTTAGTAAAGAAACAGGTTAGGAGAGTGGGAGTGGGATTGGTTAGAGATAAGGAGTTCTGTTTTGTATTGAGATGCCTGTGGGACATCCAGGTAGAAATGTCCAGAAGGTAGATGGTAATTCAGGATGAGATTTGTATGACTCATAATTATTTTCAAGTTGTCTCCTACATTCGAATGGAAACTCCTTGAGGGAAGAGACCATGTTGTGTCTTTCTTTATATCCCCAGCAATTAACACAGAGCTGACACATAGTAAGTGCTTAATAAATGATTGTTGATTCATGGAGACTGAGATGACAGGGAAATTGATCCTCAGATCCTTGGGACCAAGTTGAATTTTCATGTGACACCCTCACAGAAGTTATATCTCAACATGGTGATGTATACCTAGAAAATATCCCACCCAGGACACAAGACCTCAGCTTTGTGCAAGGTCGAATGTCCAGGGGCCTGATCCTTTTTGCCTTCAGTGTGCTGGCCTGAGGTCCCAGTTGGAGAACTAAGACTTTGCCTATGAGTTACCACAAAACATCACTTTTTGATAAGATATAGCTTTCCCAAAGTGGCCTACACTTTTTGGGCAGAAGGCACTGCATATTTCAGAAGGAGTAGAATAAGTGTCATGATACCAGTAGCTGGGCTATGTTTAAGGACAGACCATTATACATTTAAAATTTTTTTCTTTGTTATTATTAAGAACACACGCCAACATTTCAGTAAATAAAGAATAAACAAAAAAGAGTATTACATGTGAACTTACGACTTATTATGTACAGTTTTGTTTGTTTTAAGTAGATAATTAGCTTAACAGGATAATGACAAAACTTTTCTGCTTGTCTGTGTCCCTTTCTGAACTTCCTTCTGTGTATCTTTTAAATGTTTCATTGATTTTTTTTACTTTTTTTTTGCATCACTATCACTACCCATCCACTTTGCCTACTCCACTCCCAAATCAAAGCCCTCTCTTATAACAAATAAACAGTCAAACAAAACAAATCCACTAATTGACCAAATCTAAAAATGTGTGTCTCATTTTGCACTTCCAACCCATCATATATCTTCCAAGAGGTGGGAAGAATGCTTCATTGTTAGTGTTCTGAAGCCATAATTGTTCATTGCATTGACTGAATTGCTTAAGATTTTTAAAGTTGTTTTCCTTTATGTTACTATAGTTGTATAAATTATTCTCCTGGTTCTACTCACTTTACTTTCCATTGGTTCATAGACATTTTCTTAGTTTATTTTTTAAATTCTGGCATCTGTTGTGACAATATATTTTTTATAATAGATACCAGTATCTCATAATTTATATAGCACCTTAAGGTTTACAAAGCACCTTTCTGCCACTGTGAGATAGATATACAAGTGTTATTATGCCCATTTTTCCATTTTGCAGATAAGGAAACCAAGGCTCAGCAAGGTAAAATTACTTGTTCAATGCCACATAATTAGTATCACTCCAGATTTGAACCCATGTTTTCTGGATCCAAGTCTAATGCTGCTTAGCCACCATCTCTAAGTAAGTAGGTAAAGGGTTAGTGTACAGGGTGCTCCTATCAGTGCCCACCTAGCCACAACCAGGCTGTTTATTGGAGGTGTCTAATATTTGCTGCCACACTCCTTACTTTTCAAACTTGTGCAGGTCGCTGGGAAAGAGTACTGTAGGAAAGAGAAGTAGGGCTGAGAAGAAAAGATGGACAGGGAGCAAAGCACGAGGCTTTGAAACTGAGGAGGAGGAAGTTCAAGATCACCACAAAAAAGAGAAAATTGTTCTAAGCTTAGAAGAATTAAAAGGTGGAATTTTTTAAAATCTGAAAGTGGGGAAAACATCTTTTTTCAAACCCTGAGAACAATGGTAGCATTCACAAGAACCTATTGAACACAAATAGCAAATGATGCTTGATATTGTGATAAGTAAAAACCATACTAATTAGTATGTTTGCAAAACAAACCATCCCTATGCTTTCATATCATCTACCCCACAGCTGCAGACTTTCTTCACTGTTTGTGTTACAGAGAAACAAAGAAACTTTCAAGTAAAGCCTGTAAGTGTAGAGTTATTTCTTCATTTCCCTTTGGGGGATATGTTTTCTTTTCAAAGAGGAGAAATAATAAATGCATTGTTTGACCTGAAGTAAGAAGGTTAAGCAAAAATCAATAGACCTTTGATATTGTCTTGTCTGAAATAAGCATATCTAGAGACAACACAGGAAAAAAATGCAAATGTCCTCAATTAAAAAAAAAACCTTTCAATTTATTTTTGTAAAGCAGATTTTTAAAAGCTTGTGAAGCCAAAAATTGTAAATAATCCAGAAGGGGTTGTTGGGTTGTTTTTTTTTTTAATTTTATCACAGTTACTATAAAATTTTAAGATGTATATTGGAGATTGAACATCTGTGTCAAATTTTTTTTTCCAGTTAAACGATAGCTGCTTTGAAAAATCTTCTGGCAAATAAAAAAAAAATCCCAGCAGAGTAGTGAAAATATATGTTCTAAACATATATTCAACACCAGCAATTCAGAAAATTAATCTTGGTTTCACCTAGCAGCTGATCCCTGTGCCTGGGGACACCCACCTCTGCATAGATATTCATGATTTATGTTTTCTGTGGGATTAAGTGCTAGTCTTGTCCCATCTCTGGATTATTAAGTCATTATGTTCAGGAACCATGTAAAAACCAACATTATAAAGCCCTAGTTCTACCAATTCAATATTAAGCCTGCTATAGAAAACTGTATTGTCTTGAAAGGCATCAATGTGATGCTTAAACTATATGTTGAAGGAAGTGAAGGATTCTGTAAAGTGGTGGTAAGATAGTGATGCATTCCAGGTATGGAAGGCAGCCAGTGTAAGAGCATGGAGATGGGCTATGGACTGCGGTATATGAGGAACAGAGATAGGACCATTTTGGCTGAACTTCAGAGTGTAGGAGTAATGTCCTGTGATGCTGGAAGGATAACTGGGGCCAAACTGCGAAGGTCTTTCAAACCAAACCGAAGAGCTTATATTTTATCCTAAAGGCAATAGGGAGCCTCTAGAATTACTGATCTTGAATATGTCATGGTCAGATGTGCATGTATGGAAAATCATTTTGGTTTTTGTTTGAAGGCTGAATTGGAGCCAGGAGAGAATTGATTAGTTAGGAGTCCATTGCATTAGGCCAGCTGATAGTTGTTGAGGGCCTGAACTCAGGTGGTGGCTGCATGAATAGAGAGACAGGGATTAATTCACAAGCCATTGAGCTAGAAATGTCAAGACCTGGCTCCTGATTGTATATATGGAGTGGGAGAGTGAAAGTTGAGTATAACATATAGTCTATGAACCTGGGAGACAAGGAGAATGGTATTCAAAAAATTCTGTTTTGGACATTTTGAGTCTGCAGTGTCTTTGGCACATCCAGTTTGAAATGTCTAATAGGCATTTAACTAATGTGGGACTAGAGCTAAGGAGAGAGCCTATGGTGGATCTGTAGATCTGGGGGTCATCTGTGTACAGATAAGAATAGTAGCCATATTTTGTATAGTACTTTAAATTTTGCCAGATGATTTACATATATTATGTCATTTGAGCCTGACCCTGTGAGTTAGGTGCAAAAATTTTGTTACCCTCATTCTGTAGATGAGAAAACTGAGGCTGAGAGGTTAGGTGACTTTCTCACACTTGTAATACCAGTCAGTGTCAAGGGTAAGATTTAAATCTAGGTTTTTCTGACGCCAAATCTAGCACCCATAGCCCCTGATCTCAAGGCAGTTACCATCCAGTGGGGGGAAGACAATGAACAAATGTTGTTCGTCTTTTGTTTTTGAAGAGGACCAGTGACACCACAGGTGATGTCTTGACTTGCGTGTGAATTGGATTTAAGTGAAGCAGAGTTGCATAAAGTCATCAGCCTAATTCTCTCTTCCTAAATCATAGAAGTTCAGTGACAGGACAAAAGTCAAGATGACTGGTGATGACCCAATGGATGACCTTGGCATCTTGGATGTCTGACCAAGCCCTAAGCGCTCCACAGCACCTGCTTGGGCTGCCTTCATGGCCACTGGAACACATTGTTCTCATCTACCCATTCCACCAAGGGAAGTGTTCACATGCTTAGGGTAGACATCCTCCAAGTTCACTGACAGGTTTGAGGCCCGTTGGTTACCCTCAGCCTGGTTTGACCTTTCTGCTGAGATGGTTTACCAGGGTGTGACCATGGTGCATGCTACACCTTTTTAGAATCCCAGGTGAGAGTTGGGTAAAGGTGGATACTAAAGGTGGAGGAGCAGCTTTGAAAGGCTTGGCAAGCCCTCACACCAGAGGTGCCTGTTCTCCCTGAATACCCCATATACATTTGTTCAGTGAACAAATACTGAATAGAAGAGAGTAAAATAAACCAGAAACTTATTCAGTTCTTCACTATTCCTTCCTCTCCACATATAGTTCATAGCTTAATACTGTTATTATTTTCTTCATAATGGGTCTAAATCCTTTTCTTTCTTCCACGTTTCCTCAGCAAAATACTTAGCGATCTCTGAATGGAAAGTGGGCCTTTGTGATTCTTGTATCTCTCCTTGTGCTCTAGTCTGCATTTTGCTGCTAAAAATCCTTATTCTTCTCTGCTCTCCTGAGAGACTTGTGTTCTATGAAAACCAATTCCGAGGGCTCTGCCACAAACTACTACCCCCTTATTTTAGCTCTTCTCTACTCTCCTGACAGGTGGTCCAAGCTGCCCTCACCCTTCTCTTTGTTAGGTTCTCTCATTGCTGGCCCAGCACATTGGCACACATCATTTGCTATGCATGGAATGTCCTTGCCCCAGTTTGCCAACACTCTTCTACCTCCTTCAAAGACCTCTTAAAAGTCTCACCTTTTCTGTGAAGCTTCTCAGACTGAAGGGATACGAGTCGAACATAATTCAGTCACCTCTGGGCACAAATTCTATGAGTGATTTCAGTCTATTTCTGTGCTTCCAACGTGTTTAGTCTTTAGGTTGCTGTTACATCCTATCTCACTTTGTCCTGTGGCCTTTTATATACTGATCTTTCTTTCATCTGTAATGATATTTACTTATACCACTATAATTTTCTCAAGGACAGGGACTGTGACTATTCAATTTGTTTATTATAGCATTAAACATAAAACATATTAGTGTTTAATCAATACTCCTTGATGAAGATGATAAAAAAATTCTATAAGAATCAGATTCTTTTATCAAACACTTTCTGTCTCTCAGTCATGTCCAATTCTTTGTGACCCCATCTAGTGTTTTCTTGGCAAAGATATTGGAGTAGTTTGCCATTTCCTTCTCCATATCAAACACTAACCAAGACCAAAATTTGCTTCTTGAAATTGTATTTTAAAAGTTAAAGGCAAACATTTCAATCATGTATAAAACAAGGGAGTGTCTAGCCAGCACTCACCATGTGCAGAGTAAGCCAACTTTTAAAAAATACTCATATGCAATTCTCCTTGAAACTAGTAAGAGTTGGGTAGCTCTCTAAGGAAATAATTTGAACCACTACTAGAAATGCTTTTCAATTCATTTCAGTTACTGCACATCGAAGGGCATCAGTGCAGGAAATGCAGGTGAAAATATCTCAAATACATCAGCAGCAAACTTGCTGCTATATAAGGGTATAACCTTGAAAATGTTAGCAATTTTCACCAAAGTATTTTTCACATTTCTTTCGATCTAATCAAATCACTATGGAGATTTCTCTCACTTTATACAATAGATAATGTGGCTCAAAAGTTTCATCTAAATCAATTCTTTTTGTTTCTCTTTATGTTTTTAATTGAATCATAGCTGACCTTCTTTGTGTTTCTGAATTTTCATTTATCCAGTTGGCCAGAAGTGAAGCATACTGGGAGCAGTACTGATAAGAGGAGCATTTGCTGATTTATGTTAAGCTAAATCATATAATCGTTGAACATTAGAGCTAGAAGGGACCCTAGAGATCATTTAGTTTAACTTCTTCATTTTATAACTGAAGAAATTGAGTCCTAGGAATGTTAAGTAACTTGCCCAGTGCTCATCACACACATAATCATATATATATTTGTGTGTGTATATATATGTATATATATACACACACACACACACACACACACACACACACATATATACATACACACACAGAGTTAGTAGAAGGACTGAGCCTATAATCCAAGTCTCCTAACTTCCAGACTCTTGAGGTCTCTCCACATGTCAGAGGAAATACTGGCATAAGGACAAACACATCAAAATTATTTCTTGCATAATTTCAGAGTCAGATGAGCCCTCAGAGGATATCTGCTTCATCCTGTACCGGAAGGAGAATTTCTTTTACAGTATAGTAGGTCATTCTAGTTTCTGCCTGAAGGTGTCCAATGAGGAGGAAAGCACCTCCCAGGAAAGCCCATTCCTCTTAGAAGTGGTTTACATCAAGCTTTGATTTGACTCCTTGCAATTCCCACCTGGTTCTACCCCCTGGAGCAAGCAGGAGGAGTATGATAACTCTTTCATGTGGCAGACACAAGTCCCTGATAGCAGTCATTCCCTCCCCACCTCCCTAGTCTTTTCTCAAGGTCTAATGGTGAGAAGTCAAAATGAAAACCATTTGAGAAACCTTCCCTCCAAAGAGTACTTAGATTAAAGTCCTGCAGTGAATCTGTCATCTCATCAATGTGATAGTCCCTCTAGTGATGTAGCTTACAACCTACCTACAGCTCTCATTCTGTGTGATTATTGTCCGTTTCTTCCCACAATTCTCCATACAAGATTGATCTAATAAGCTGGAGGCCTTCCTAAACTCTAGAAGAAATATAGTCCAATCAACCAATCATGAAGCACCTATCACAGAATCTGAGAATCGGAAAAGACAGCATTGGCTACCAAATTCAACCTTTCCCTTCTATGTGCTAGGCACCGGGCCAGGCACCAAGCTAGGCACTGGGAATGAGGACATACAGTGGACCCGTGATTTCATTTGCATATGGAACTCCTAAATGATAAAACACCATCTACCAATTTATAGCCTTGTAAGGTTGCCTAGAAAACAAAGGTCAAGGGTCACTTGGCCAGTACATGTCAGAGGCGGTACTTGATTTCCTGGTTCTGACACCAGAGCTCCATCTACTGCTTCGCAGGCACTAGGGATACAAAGAGAAACAATGAAACAGGCTCTGGCCTTAAGGAGCTTACATAGACTAGAAAAGACAACATAAATATTTAATTAATTTTAATTTAATTTAATTTTTGCAGAAAAACCAAATGAGTGTTCACTGTAACAGGACTTTTAATTACTTTATGAGTTCTTTCATAATCTCATTTTAAGACATATATGTGTGTATGTATGTATGTATATGCATGTATTAGCAAGTCAGGCTAATGTCATCTACCAGATAATTCATCTCCTTTGAAAATCTATGTCATCTTGCAAAAGTATTGAGCCAACATATTAAAATGAGATTATGAATTATAAAAACAATTAAAAGTCCTTTTGCACTAGATATTCACTTGGCCTTCCTACAAATGTGTGTATGTGTGTATGAGTCTGTGTGGGTAAGGAAATTGAGGCCCAGTGTCACATAATTAGTGAGTGTGTATGTATATATATATATATATATATATATATATATATATATATATGTATGTGTATATATATGTGTGTGTGTGTGTGTGTGTGTGTGTGTGTGTATATATATATGTGTATATATATATATATATATATATATACACACACACATACATATGTAAAAGGCATCCTAGGGGGTTGAGTTCTCAGAAAGTGACTGCTACTCCCATAGATTCTTTTTTATCCTCCGGGAGGGTAACCTGTGTGTCTGCATACTCTAAAACTAAAACTATAGCTCACAAGCCCCCACCAATGTGCTTCCATTAACAGTCAGGCAGTAGATACAATTAGCCCTAGTAAAGACATTTACTAAGATAGCATGGTAAGAACAGTATCTATAAAATATGCCTGTCCTTAAAAACCTGTGGCACTTTCTCCTATGAATACACATAATATACATGGGAAGAGTTAGTGGTAGTGAAGAGGTAGTGAAGTACAAGCATAGAGAACACACATGGCCAAAACAACTCATATCCTTGGTACCACAGGGCCTTGATGTCCTTCCTGTCTTCAAGAAGTCCTTATACATGGGGCAGCTAGATGGCACAGTGAATACAGCTCCGGCCTTGGAGTCAAGGAGGACTTGAGTTCAAATCCAGCCTCAGACACTTGACAATTACTAGCTGTGTGACCCTGGGCAGGTCACTTAATCCTGATTGCCTCACCAAAAACAAACAAACAACAAAAGAAGTCTTTATACAACTACCTTCTCAATTATCAGGGCTAGCCATCCTTTAGATCCATATTTAGCTCTCTTCTTTGTTATCAGGGGTCATGGTCTTTAGATCTGATTTCTTCCTTGAGTCACTGCCTCTTTTTGTGACCATGCCTGATTAGAGACTTAGTTGCTTAGTTGCTTAGAGACTGGTTGCTCCCTGCTGGATGCATCTTATCTTGTACCTCAGCCTCTTTTGAACTAGCAAATTTTCAAGGAAATGGATGAATGGGACACCTCCTACTAGACAAGTAGCTCTGTTGTTAGATTCCATGGTCTATGGGAGCTGGGAAGGAAAAAGAAATTCCCTCCTTAAGTCCTCCCTCCCTGCAGGGGTCACACTTCATGAAGCACTCTCTGGACTGCCTTGCATTGCTAGATTGCCTCACTGTCTCCAGAGTTTAGTGATTTAAGTGCCCAGTTTTCAGCCTGTTACACCTTCTAGGGAGGAATGAAGAAGGGATCGTTACTATCACAAAAAGTGCTGCTATAACTATTTTGGTGTACATGTGGACATTTTTTTTTTCTTATCAATGACCTCAGTGGGATGTAAACCTAGTAGCAGAATCTCTGGAGTGTATGGACATTTTATTCACTTTATTTGCATAATTCAAAATTGCTTTGACAAATGGTTGTACTGGTTCACAGTTCCACCAATAATGTACCAGTGTGTCTATCTTTCCACAACCCCTCCAACATTGACTGTTCCCATCTTTCATTATCTTCATTTAGCAAACATCTATTAAATACCTCATATATGCAATTCATGTGTAGATCTGATGATAAATAAAACATCATTCCTACCATAAAGGAGTTTATAATACATAGCTATAATATAAAGCAGATTGTAAATACCATCAGAGAAATACTGTTTGGGGATGGGTAATATGACAGTGAGTCAGCCAGGTGTTTTTTTGAGAAAGAATGATTATAATGGGAAACTAAAAATGAAGGAATACCTAGAAGGCTGATGCTTGAACCCTGATTTGAACAAGCTTAGGGAGAACAAATTCGAGAGAGAATAAGGGAGCTATCTTGTCCAGTCTAAGCATGGAAACCCCTAGGCTCTTCTCTTCCTGTCCTTGTGACCTCCCATACTGAGGTATCATTCAAGGAGAATAATAATGAAAGAACCTGATCAGATTCTATGGATCTACTATAAATGATGTATTTCTAATTTCCCTGTAGTTTTTTTCATAGGAAAAAAGAGAGATCAGGACACACTAGCAGATAAAAACTCAGGAGTGATATCAGTGGCATGACTGTCACTAAGTTGGTCTGTGACAAGTACAAGTGCTGTAGGAGTTAAAGAAAGAGAGAGATCATACCCAGCTAGTGGCACCTGGCTTTATGAAAGAGATGGCATTTCACCCAGCCTTTGAAACACAAATAGGATTTCAGTAGTGGAAATGGAGTGGGGAGAGGATGTTTTGAGTATGGAGAGTGGTAGAAGAAAAAGCTTTCCAGCAAATTCAGGGGTAAATTCAGGGGACAGAAGATAATTTAGTTTAGCTGAGGGATAGGTTAAATTTAAGAGAACAGTGGATGGAAATTGAGTCTGGAAAGATAGATTGGAGCCAGATTATGGAGTGCCTTGAATACCATAAACATTGGGGAGCACCCGACCTTTATGGCAATTAAGTGACATGATTATAACTATGATTTAGGAAGATTTCTTTGGGAGTGGTGTGAAGGATAGATTGTTGAGGGGAAAGATTCATGGCTAGGAGACCGGTTTGGGAGGCTATTAGAATTGTCCAAGTGAGAGCTATTGAGGGCTTGGTTTAGGGTGGAAGGTGAGGTGGGAAGGAAAGTTGGGAACAGATGCAAGCAAAATGACAAGAACAAACTCAACAGACCTTTGTAATTATTTGGGAATACTGTCTTCTTCCTTGGAGTCATGTTTAAAGAGTAGAAATGAGGTGCCTCAGAAAGGAACTTACTTAGCCTAGTCTGAGGTTAATTTTCATCAGCAGTGATAATCACCATCAATCAATAACTGTGCTAAGCACTGGGAATATAAAAAAGAGGCCAAAGAAGTTCCTGTCCTCAGGAAGCTCACAATCTAATGGGGGAGACAACATACAAATACATAAAAAGCAAGCTAAATACAAGGCAGGTAGGTGGTGCAGTGGATAGAGCACTGGGCTTGGAATCAGGAAGACTCATCTTCATGAGTTCTCATCTGGTCTTAGATACCTACTAGCTGTGTGACCCTGGGCAAGTCACTTAATCCTATTTCTCTCAGTTCCTCATCTGTAAAACAAGCTAGAAAAGGAGGTGGCAAATCAGTTTCTTTGCCAAGAAAACCACAGATGGAGACAAAGAGTTGGACATGACTGAAAAAAACAACAACTGGAAAGCTGTGCACAAGATAAATAGGAAACAATTAACAGAGGGGAGGCACTGGAATTAAGAAGACTTGGGGAAGTCTTCTTAAAGAAGGTAAGATTATAGTTGGAACCTAAAGGAAGCCAGGGAGGTTGGTAGTTGGAACTGAAAAGGGAGAACATTCCAGGATTGGGAGACAGCCAGAGAGAATGCTTGGAGCTGAGAGATGGAGTGTCTTGTCTGTGGAACAGCCAGAAGGCCAGTGTCACTGGATGGAAGAGTATGTATTGGGAAATAAGGTGTAAGAAGCACGGAAAGGTAGGTTACTAATCTGGCTAACTTTCTACTGGGTCCTACAATAGGCATTGTGGTTCAGTGGATGTAGTTGAGATTAAAATGGTGTTGGCATAGGCTTGTCAGATGAACAAAATATATTGTCCAAGACTGCCAAGTTCAGGAACTAATAACTGTTGCCTTAGGTTTTCTACTCTACATATGTTTCATTGTTGACCTGTTACTCCAGGTGTGGGCCCTGATTTCTTATAAGTTGCCCTCAATATCAATTGCAACTTCATGACCAGATTTTTTGCCATGTCTAATGGACAAACCTCTTTCTGTAAAACAAAGCAAAACACAGCAGAACATATTTTGTTGAGGCACTTTTAACACAACAGTCACTTCTCAACTTTTCTTATCTCTTCCCCTCACTCCCCAAAAAAGTGATCTCTTGACTTAGAGGAGAGTTGGGCTCCCCATCCCTTGGTGGGACCAGATGGAACAATATAGTCCTCCACTCCATCTTATTCTTGTGGTCCACAACCAGACACAGACTAAAAGTGTGTTTCAAGGACTGTGACTGAGCAGGGTCCATCATCACGGTGCTGATTGGTCTTTTCCTGGTTGGGAACAGAGCAAAGGATAAACCTGAAAAATTCCTGCATATATAGGGTGTGGGGGTTTGGAATTGTAGCATGAATAGGCTATAGCCAAGAACTACACATTGTGGAACCAAAAGGGCTAGAAATGTTAGGCAATGTCTGAAACAGAAGCAGGTTTATAATCAGAAAATCACAGCAAAGTTCAAGAGGCGGCTAGTGAAAGGTTAGCCTAGGCTTGGTCTGTGGTTCAGCCTGCAAGAGATAGTTAACAGGCAAGTAACTTGAGTGTTGAACTGGTGTGGGTGGGTAGCTAAAAGATTGTCTCTCTCTTCTTCCAAAACAGGAAGGAAAGAAGAAAGGATGGAAAGAGTCAGAATTTTGAGGCATATAAGGACAGTAATTGAAGGAACCTGCTTAAGATGGTCTTGAACTTAGAATGATAATGTTGCAGAGCTGGGAGAAATTTTTAGAGGCTATCTTGACCAAAAGAGATAGCTTATATAAATTTATAGAACTTGTGTAAAGTGCTTTGTAAACCTTAAAATACTATGTGACTGTTAGTTATTATTATTATTATTAGTTCAACTGCTACCTAAAACACGAGTCCTATCTATCACAAGTAGTCATTGTTGAAGTCTCCTCTTGAAGACCTCTGGAAACATGGACCTGACTCAGCCTGAGGCAGCCCATTCTATTACTTTATTTTTGGACAACTCTGATTATTGGAATGTTTTTCCTTGGGTTGAGCCAAATTCTGCCTCCCTGTAATTTCCACCTATTAGTTCCAAATTCTGCCCTCTCAGGCCAAGTAAAACAAATCTAATTCCCCTTTCACACACAGCCCTTCAAATGTCTAAAGGTTCCAATCATGTTCCCCACTAAGTACTGTCTTCTCTACTTCCTTCCACTGATTTTCTTATGTACTGGTTAAGAGTGTCCTCACCTTCCTAATCTAATCTTCCTGTGGACTTATTTAAAGTTGTTAATTTCTCTTCTAAAATGTAGTGCCAAGAGATGGACAATATATTCCTTATGCCTTTGGTGAAGTAGGAGTAAAGTTATCTAGTGGTAGTAGAAAAAGTATGACCAGATTTAGGCTCCTGAGGAGAGAGCCCATGTTTGGAACTGTCCCTCTTGGGAAGGTGCTAGGTGGGTGTGCTGATGTTATAAAGAAAGACAGAGGACAGTCCTTGCTTTCAAAGAGTTCACAGGGATGGGGCACCTGTGGCCTCGAGGCCACATGTGACCCTCTGGGTCCTTAAGTGTGGCATCCTAACCCTAAATGCGTACCTCTGACTCCATCTCCAATATCAAAGGACTGCACTTGAGGACCTAGAGGGCCACAGCTTCCCCGCCCCTGAAAGGGAAGGGATAACATGCAAACAGCTATGTACAAATACTGTATATTGAAGTGAGGGTAAGCTGGAGATCTCAGAGAGTGTCAATAAAGGCTAAATAGAATGAGGCTTCCCTCAGGGAAGCCATAAGGGTTTAACTGTTACTAGATAGCACTCACTTACAATGAATGAAGTTAGCGCTGTTTCAAGGCATTCTTTAGAAATGTTCAACAACAATAAATTTGAGAAATTGGCTGATGGGGATTACCCAGGATTGAATATTAGCAAGATGAGAATGGTGAAAGGTGATAAAGGATAAGGGATTCTCCTGTGGGAATGGGCGGTATCGTATAGTAAAAAGAGTAAGGCCTTAGGGTCAGAAAGACAACTCACTTCTCAGCTCTGACACTTACTAACTGAATGACTCTGGGCCTCAGTTTTTCTCATCTATAAAATAGGAATGATAATACCTATCTTAAGGGGTTATTGTGGTGTGGGGGAGGGGGGTGGAGCACTTTATAAACATTAAGGTAATATGTAAATCTGAGTAATTATTATTTTATTATTTCTTCTGGTCACCCAAATTGCACAGCAGTCAGCTTGCCTGAATCTTCCTGGGAGGGCTTCCTGGTTTTCAGGGCAGCCATTCCATCAGGCTCCAACCTACAGGGCCACAGCAGTTGCCTTCCCCCTACCTGAGCTTTATTTCTCTCCCTTCTTCTTCCAGCCACACATGATGACTTGGAACAACTCCACCCCTGGCTGAATCTCAATAGACATTGATGACCTATCTAAACTCATTCCTCAGTGATTCTACCCCATCATTCCTTCCCCATCCCAGTGATTCTGAACTCTTGGCTCTCATCATCCAAACCCCATTCTTGATTCCTCTTTAATCATTCTTATATTCCCACCCCCCTCGACCCAACCCCACCAACTTCACACTCTAAAGTTACTAACCCCTTCCATTGTGCTCTCTGGAATGTCTGCTCCATAGAAAACAAACTAGCTTTTGTTTTAAACCTTTTTCTTCTTTGTTCCTTCCATCTTTTTGCACTCTGAGACATGGCTCCCTTCTGATGCCACAGTTCTCCTGGCCAATCCTTAACAGCGGGGGGTACACTTTGACTCATACCCCAACACATCATGGTGGAAGAGTTGGAATACTTCTTCCTCCCCATTGCCACTTCCAGGCCTGCAATCCAGACTTGTGAATTACTCTGGACACATGGGATTTCCCTACTTATGTGCTTCGTTGCTAGCTTTCTGTGAGTTTTTGCCCACAGTCATTCTGTGCATTGGTGGAAGAGGAAGACCCAGATTTATGGTAGAATGTTATATTATAGTTATTCTTGCTTTTGCCTTCTCGTTTAGTATATGACTTGTGATTAAGAGTTAATGGTGTCTTTAGTGATCTGTTTAAATAGGAAACCCACCAGTGAGGGCTTAGGAGCTATAGTAATGGTATATCAATCAATCATGATTAATCAATAAGCTTTTTTCTTCTTCATTAGGTGGTAAGCTCTTTGAGGGCAGGGACTGTCTTTTGTCTTTTTTTGTATGTCCAGCACTTAGCACAGTGCCTGGCACTTAGTGAGTACTTAATAAACATTTATTGATTGATTATTACCATAACCCAGTCTTCCTTTGAGATTCATTCAGTCCTTATTTATCACTCAATCAAGATTCTTGTGGCTATTTTCTGCTTTCATCTTTTCTCAATGAGTTCAGTGCCTGACTCATAGTTTTTCTTTCCTCCCCAACTTCTGCTCTCATACTAGAAGACTTCTATATACATATTGATACTCCCTCAAACATCCTAAACTCACAGTTCTTCAACTTGCTCATTTTCTGTGACTTACTCCTCCACCCCAATGCAGCTACACATAGAAAATGGACATACCGTTGATTTTTCCATCATCTGCAAATGTGCCACTCCCATGTTTGTGAACTCTGAAATTCCTTTATACCACTAGTTTAATCATAGACAAGCTAATGGGTGACTGAAATGAATTGGAGATGAAGAAGTAGAATAGCTGTAGGTGCTGGTGCTATATATATCATTATTGTGTATCCTGAAGTTGCCAAGAAACTAGCAGAAGTTGGGGTATGAAGGAAGACCAGGGACTCAAGTCATTGAATCAGATAGGAGGCTATCTTTGAATTCAGGAGAGGAAGCAAGGAAAGAGAGAAGATGATCTAGGTTCCCTTGCTGTTTCTTCTCATTTTCAGTATAGAAATTCTATTCTGTCAATAGATCCATATGCTGGAAGTATCTTTTTATTTGTGGTATGGTGAGAGTCTCCCAGCCTGGGTTCCTTAAGAGCCCAAAGACAACCTTACCAACCATCGTGTCTTTAAGATAAAGTGTCAAAATGTAGGTAGCCAGACGAAAAGGTGAAAAATTAGTTGCAGCTTCAACTTTAGGGTACAAATTGTGTTTTTATATCTTTTTAGATAGAGTACATAGCCAATCAGTGGCATTCATTAGCGGAAAAGTAAATGAGGAAGTATGCAAACCTTGGGGTCACAAGAGTTGCTAAAGGTCAGGTTTATATCCATGGCATTTCTCTGAGGTCTGTCTTATCAAAATTCCTTGTATTGGCAGGAAATCTCTAATATGGCAAAGACCCCATTTAAAATACAATCATCCTTGATCATCCTTTTATAGCCAATAGGGAGGGAAATAAAGTATAAACCCCATAATTTTGTTTCCTTACTCTGAGATGCTAATTTATCTGGGGAGAATATGCTTCCCCTAATCTCCCAGCATTTAGGTTCATCCACTTCCTCTACCATGGAATAAATGTACAGTAGTAAAATTGCTTAAAAGATGAATTTCCATTAAGACCTATTTTTCTCTTCTATAAAAATCAGAGGTGAATCTTTATTAAAAAAATTTCCCTATGGACCCAGGTTGAAAACTTTTGGCAAAGAAAGGACTGTGATTGTTGTTGTAGCCTCATGTCATGCCAAATGTTAGAGCACACCTGTGAGTATTCTGCTTTGGGGTTAGAACCTCCCTAGAAATGTACTTTTTCCCAACAACATATTAAAGTTCTCCCTTATGTTTCCGGGTTCTGGCCATAGGAATTCCTCTTGTGCCTGTGGATAACTGGCTCCATCTATATTGTTAGTTCCTTAAAAGTTTCTTGACTCCTTTTATCCACTTGATTCAGTCAGTCAGACATCAATAAGCATTTATTATCATCATTTTGATATATCAGTTCATAATATCTAATAGACAATTACAGAGCTGGATAGAAACCTGAGACCATGTAGTCTGAACCTATACTTGGACAGGATTTCTCCCCTCCATCCCCCTCACATGTAAATATTGTCTATAAGAAGTTATCTAACTTTGGCTTTCCCTGAAAGGAGGGGAACCCACTTCCTCCTGTGCTATCATGACATTTATAAAGAGCTGCCTGTGTTTGCATCTTTATTCCTCTTTCCTCCCTACATTAGTGCAAAGCACACACAGCTCTTTAGGGCTCAAATTCATCATCCTCTCTCACTTTTCCCCATCAAAACAGGAAGGGACAATATGATTATCACTCAATTTATACTTGTTAATTGGCTGTTACACTTTAACAAGACTCATTTCTTTCAATGTGTTACCCCCAAATCAGGCCTTGCATGTTAAATGTTTTCCCTAGCTCTGGGTTGAAGGTTTTGTTACCTCTTGTCTGGGAAGTCCAGACGTATTCAGCTGATAATGTTCTCTCCCTCCTGAAATTATCTCCCAAGGAAAATGAAATTTTCCTGGTGGGAGGTACTGTTTTGTCTTTGTTTTTGTGTCTTTCCTATAGTACATGCTCCATAAATGTTTTGAGTTGTTGAATCTATAAGTAAGCGTCCAGAGACATTTAGGGGAGAGCACTGAAATCACAATTGGTCTATCTTTTAGCCCTAAAAGTGCTTAGATTTAGAGTTGAAAGGGACTGTATAAAGTCATGACTGTAGTCACTTCATTTTCCACATGAGGAAACTGAGGCTCAAAAAAGGCTAAGTGATTTGTCCAGTGTCGCACAGACAGTAAGTGGCAGAGCTTGGAATAGAACTCAGATCCTTTGACTTCAAATCTCATGCCCTCTCCACTGTCATTTCATTGCCTTTGAATCAAGTAAACTCAATTTAATCCTTTTAGGATGATTTCTCGGGGTAGCTTGGGGAATGCTAGAAGGGATGGTTCATGGTCTCCCTTTTCCCTCCCTGATTCTTGGTGTAGATAAACTTGACAGATTGAAGCTACTGAAAGCCTAGTTCTTTTTAATAGGATCAGTTCCAGTTGGAGCAATATATTTGAAGTGGTTTCATCTCAAACTTAAAAAGCCTGTTAAATGAGGTGTTATTTTCACATTTAGTAAGTTCTATCTAACCAGAACTACATCTTTCAGTTTTACCATAGAATTTAGAAATTTGATCCCATCCTCACCTGAATAATTTGTAACACAATTATCACCATTAATGCTATTTTATAAAAATCGTTGGAAACTCCCTTGTTTGTTCTTCTAGATTACCTTTTTTTTTTTTTTGATAGAAGGGAACAAGCCTCTTTGTCCTTTGTTGTGTGTCTGGAGGTGTTTTCCAGTGAGTAAGACAAGTCACTTTAGCACCCATAATAACTTGTAACTTTTATTGCTGTTGGATTAACAATGTAGTACTAAAAGCAGATTTTGTTCTGCCTGATGAAAAAGGATAGGATGGTTCTTCTAGAGTTCTTGTGTGTGATTTTACATCTCCATAGCTCAGGCTTCAATAATTCTATGGACTTTTGTCCTCACTGAGGTGACCACTCTCTCTAACAGTGCAGATCACAGCGTATTCATGTCTTCTTAGTATATGTGATTCTTATACACTTCCTTTTCAGAGAATCTGCCAAATACCTTGGAAGCCTTTCTTCTGGGCCTTTTAACACTTCATAGCATCAATTTCAAATACCTAATAATAGAAAGGATCTTTGATGTCATTTTTTCCAACTCCCTCCTTTTGCAGCTGAGGAAAGGTTCCACAGAGAAGATAGGATCATAAATCTGATGGTCCTCAGGGGCCATCAAGTTCAACCAGCTGTCTCATTTTCCAAATAAAGAAACTGAGGTACAGAAAGGTTGACTTGCCAATAGCCACGCAGCTAGTAAGTGTCTGAGACAGGATATGAGTTCAGGTTTTCCTGACTTCAAGTCCAGTGGTCTCTCCACTGGGCTACCTAGCTCTCTCTGGCCTCTGTAGGAGATTCTTTGTAATAAACAGAAAAGCTGATGATTTAGATAGGGTTTTTTTTTATATCTTTGCTGCTTTGTTGTTATTTCAATTAATTGCTTAGTTGAAATTCTAGGATTCTCTAATTAGACAATCACATCGTTTGCAAAAAAAAAAAAGTGGTTTGTTTCCTCCTTGCCTGTTATTCCCACAATTTCTTTTTCTTGTATTATTTGCTAAAGCTTCCAGTACTATGTCACACAATAGTGGAGATGATGAACATTGTTTACTTAACCCTAATCTTGTAGCAAAGGCCATTAACATACTCCATTACATAAAATGCTGGATCTTCATTTTTGAGAGATGCTATTTATCATATTGGGGTAGCAAGGTAGTGCAGTGGATAGAGCCCTGGGCCTGGAGTCTAGAAGACTCTTCATTGTGAGTTCAACTCTGGCCTCAGAAGCTTATTAGCTGTGTCACCCGGGGCTAGCTGCTTAACCCTGTTTGCCTCAGTTTTTTCCTCTGTTAAATGAGTTGGAGAAGGAAATGGTGCAAACCTCTCTAGTCTTTTTGCCAAAAAACCCCAAATGGGGTCACAATGAGTCAGACATGACTGAAGTGACCAAATAACAACAACAAAATTTATCATTTAGTCTTATTGTATAGGACGTCATCCATGACAGTGCTAGCACCTTTGAGCGTGAGCAAGAGCATGTTTCCTTTTCTTAGAACTTTCCAGATATATATAGTCAGAGGATCACTGAAGAACCTTTATCTCTCTGGGTACATCTATCTCACACAATCTTAACGTCTGCGTAAGACACAACCGTATTGGAGGAGAGAATCCCTTAGGGTTGCATTTTGTTCAGCCAAGTCAAATACTTTGTAAAAGATAAACATGGACCCTGTGCCTCTCAGTCATGTGTGTGAAGATGTGATCTGCTGTAGAAAATCTGTGAAAGACTCTGTAAGTACAGAGACCCTTCTTGTAAAGATTTTATAGGGATGAGAAAGCCAGCAAAGGAAAGAATAGTTGCTGATAGCTTCTTAGTTACCACCAGATGGTAATACTATCTGTGATCTTTTCCACTCTTTTGTAATCTTCTTAGGTCATTCAATGAGATGCTGCAGTAGATAGAATATTGGGCCTAGAGTCGGAAAGATTTGAGTTCAAATCTCCCCTCAGACTTTTATTAGCTTTCTCACCCTGGGCAAGTCGCTTAACCTCTGTTTGCCTCAGTTTCCTCAACTGTAAAATGAGGATAATAACAGCACCTATCTCTCAGGGTTGTTGTAAGGATCCAAGCACTTAGGGCAGTGCTTAGCACATAATTGGTGCTTAATAAATGCTTGTTCCCTTCCCTTCTCTACTTTGCTGTATCTTGAAAATGAATTCCTCAGTGCTTTCAAAATAATTTATTTCTTCTGTGTGTGCTTGTTTAGGTCTGTCGATTCTTCTTAATTCATCTTCATATATTAGCCTGTATTTTGATACTTGGTAATTCCATTGCTTTTGGCTTCTCTTCTCTATCAGATTCTGTGAATCTGCATTTCTAGTCCATTCTCTCTCTCTCCCTCTCTCTCTCTCTCTCTCTCTCTTTCTCTCTCTTTCTCTCTCTTTCTCTCTCTCTCAGAGTTAAGTGACTTGGCCGGGGTCACAAGCTAGTAAGTGTCTCAGGTCAGATTTGAACTCAGTTCCTCCTGACTCAAGGACCAGTGCTCTATCCACTGCGTCACCTACCTGCCACCAGTTCATTCTCTCCTTTGTTTTTTGGGTGAGGTTTGCCACTTCGGATTCAAGTTTTTCTATTTTGCTGATTATTTTTTCTGTGCAGGCCATACATTTTGCTTTCACAGTCTTGATTAACTTTTATATCATTCAGAAATAGTTTTCCCTTTTGATGGTGGTTTCCTCTAGGGGCTGAGCCTCAAAGTGTCTCAGCCTCCTCCCATTCTGGGTAATTCAGTTTCCTCAGTCTCAGTTCTCTGCCTTCAGTGACTTCTAGGGGAATAGAATTGGCCCTTGGATAGCAGCCAGTCCTCTTTGCCTAATACTTGATGGTGTTGTGTCCCAGTTCCTCAGATCCTCCGTTCTTTGGCTCAGTACTGTTACAGCACAGAGCTTTGCCATGCTTGAGTCCTAGCCAGTGCCAGCTTTTGCCTTTTGGTCTTCATGGTACACAGTAAAGATGGCAGTGGATGCAGGAGGGAGTAGAGCTAAGTTTCATTGCAAGCCTACGGATTAGCTTGTACAGACTTGCCCAGAGCATGGTGGCTGTTAGAGAGGAGTGACTAAGTGATCCGAGTTAGGGAATAGGGACAAGCCATTAGCCTTCTATGTTGTGAGTTCATTTGGGTTATTACTTTGTTAGGGGTTCTTGTTGTCTTAGACTAAAATTTTTTTTATCTTGTGCATAATTGTAGGGATCAGAGAAAGCATCTGGTTCTTCAACTTGTCATATTACTCACAAATCTTGTTGACTTCATTGTAAAAGTGTTTTTAAGGAGGATAGCAATAACTATGTCCAAAAAATATGGCTTGAGAATAAGAAACAAAAGAGATCAAAGGTTACAAGATTACTTACAAGCCTCATATCCATACCTTACTTTATTTAAGAAAAGAATCAGGAGGTGATGAACATGGCAAGCACTGAATAACATTACTGAAAATGAAACTAACTATATATCCTAAGAAGCAGAAAAAATGACAGATAATTAATATAGTAGGCATTTATGAATCAGATGTTTTTGTGCACTTAGACCATTGACTAATTGGAGCAAAGATCAAAATCAGCACACAGTTAGAAGAAAGGATGAAGATGAGATAAGAAACTGCATGCAGTTACAAAAGCTACAACCCAATCTACTCATGTAAGATATTCAATTTGGAGGGGAAAAATGAAGAAAAAGATAAAAGACATTGGCTAATATAGGCATCAAGGCACTGTGGAAAGAGTGCTGGATTTTGAGTCAAAGGATTTAGGTTCAAATCCCAACTTGTCACCTAACTATGTATGTTGCCTTAGGCAAGTCCTTAAATCTTTCCAGATCTCAGTTTCATCAACTGTAAAATGATTGAATTGGACTGCATGACCAGTTTCCTTCTAGCTGTAAAGCTGTGATCCCATGGTTATTCCACATGCTGTTCCCACTTCTCTTCTGAAGTTTAACTGACACAAGGCAATCACCACAAGGAAGCCAGGAGAGTCCAGAAACTACGGGAACCAGTCAGTGCTTTATTCTTTTCCTTGCTGAGTGGTGGCATGATTGCCAAAAGCACCACCAATTTGGTCATTTGCAAACCATTATGGAAGATAATAGTGAAAGTGATTATGAGCAGTACTGTTTCTGCTTTCCATAATTTTTCATAATTAGTTTCAAATGAGTTTTCAGTTAGAATGTAAACCCAGGATTGAAGGAGAGAACTCCCATTGATTACATCTTCAGTATTTCTGTGGATCTCTGATCTTAATCACTATGGATATTCTTTCCCCTGGTCCTCTTGCAACCCATCTGTGCCTTCTCATTCAGTCTGGTTCTTGTCCACGTTGTCCTGTAGCTTTCCATAGAGTACCTGTTTGATGAAATGGAGGTCTTCTGCAGGTTTTTTATATACATTTCAAGGGTACCAATGGAGCATTTGTGCTGTCCACCTGTTCTCTATTACTTATACCACATGAGCAACCCACCTTCCTTTCTGATCATACATTTCTTAGGTGATATCCCTTACCACATCTTGAGTAGAGATCATCATCAGAAATATATACCAACCTACTTGTATCAATGGAAAGAATGCCAACATCTCTCCATTGCTTTTTGGGACACCTACCTTTTTAATTCCTTGGAGGTTATGATGTTCCATGAATTACAATATGAGAGCATTACTGAGAAAACATGCATTGCTTTAACAATTTCAGGGTACTTCTCAACACAGAGAACTATCATTTCAACACAAATGTCTATTATTTACTGTCAGGAAAAAGCCTTTAACACATGTGGCCATTTATTCATTCGGGAATAATCTAAGCTAGCCATGAAAATTAATACTGGTTCACATATCCAGGAACAAATGTAAAGAAGGGAAGACCTAAGGAGACTCAGGAAGTCAGCAAGCTCCATTTCTCTTTTCTGTTTGGAATTTCCAGAAAATCTCCATTATAATATAATTCACATTTATGTAGCACTTAAAGGTCTATGAATTGTTTTTCTCACAACATCCCTGTGATCTGGACAGTACAAGTATTGAAATACCCATTTAACAGAAGAAGAAACTATGACTCTAAAACATTTAATGATTTATTGATATTTATATTCCCCGTTAGTGTCTGAAATAGAATTTGGAGGCAGGACATTTGATTCTCAGTGCAGCAAATACACCACATTGTCTTCAGTAAGAAACTTTGAATGTGATTTCTGCAAGCATATGGTTGTTGTAAGTAAAGTCTTTTATGAACCTTAAATCACACTAGGAAGGGCATAATGGGAGGTATTAGTAAATATAGGCTGATCAGTGTAAACTTCATGGGCCAAATGGAATATCTATAACCTGGTAGTATTTAAAAACTATACTAGAGGGACAGCTGGGTGACACAGTGAATAGAGTATTGGCCCTGAAGTCAGGAGGACCTGAGTTCAAATCCAGCCTCAGACACTTATTAGCTGTGTGACCCTGGGCAAGTCACTTAACCCCATTTGCCTCAGTTTCCTCATCTGTAAAATGATCTAGAGAAGGAAATGGCAAACCGCTCCAGTATCTTTACCAAGAAAACCCTAAATGGAGTGACAAAGAGTCAGACGTGACATAAACAACAAGGAAATTCAGAGGGCATTGATAAACTGCCCCAGGCCTACATCCATGGAGGCAGCCTTTTTTTTATCCCAAGGCTTTCTTTATCCTACTTCCTTCTTCAAAAGTTTAGAAACTTCATGGTTTCCTTGGGCTTGGCTCTTTCTTTCTCTTGTGGCCCTGCTCCTACCCTTGCTCTCCTTTCCCTGCAGAAGTTTCCATTCCTTTAGCAGCCTAGAAGTCTTTGCATTTCTTTGAGACGCTTCCTTCCCCAGTAGCTCCAATCCCAGGTGAACCTGCCTCTCAATTCCTGGCACTTGTCCCACTGCAGGGAGAAGAGGAAAGCCTATCTGATGGCTCTCTCTCAAAGTGGATGTGTACTCTGTGAGCCAGATGACTGTTTACACATGTGCGACTTGGGGGTTGAATGCTCCCAAACTCCCAATATCTAGCGCATAATCAACATGCAGTAAGCACTTAATAAATGTTTGTTGAATTAAATTGATGGTAGACATCTACCTGGTGTGCTAAAAAAAAAAAATCTGTCCTGTTACCTGTTCTATGTCCTGCCACGTGCTTGAAATATTTGCATTTCCCTGGGTTTGAATAGAGAGATATTTTAGGAAAGGTTAACACAATAGCTTCCTAGCACATCTACAAGGATCATTTCACCCAATCAATGCCTCTCCAGAGCTGTTTGTAATTTCAAAAAGAGTACAGCCCTGAGAAAATAAGACTAAATACTCAGCAAGAGAAAAGTAGGGAAATGGAACACAGAGAATTTGAAGGGGGAGAGGGAAACCTTGGAGAGCTTTGGAGGGCACTGGGTACCTGGTGGAGTGGAGTGGTCTATGCTTAAAAATGGTAGGAGGGGCACTAAAAATAGATTATTTAAAGATTTTTGTCTAGAGTTCTCCTGAATACTAAAAATTGGTCCAGATTAACAATGCTTCTAGCCCACTGTCAAATGTTTCACTATCAGAAATTGATATGATGATTTAATCAGTGGAAATGCTATTAAAAAAAAGAAGGCATTACCATCGGCTTTGCCACCGCACCCTCAGGATCATGCGGTCTTTTCCATACATGTTGCCTCCCCCAATAGAATGTGAGCTTCTTGGGAATGGAGACTGTCCTTTTTTTTTTTCCTTCTTCTATATGTGTCCCCAGCACTTAGCACAATGCTTTGCACATAGTGAGCACTTAATAAATGTTTTATTTATTCATTCAGTATAAAATTCACAGGGAATCATGCATTTCTTAGCTTTCTATATAACCCTATAAACTAAGGGTTTTCCTTTTGAAGGATTTGATCACCACCCTACAGGAAACCATAAAATGAGTAACTTGAGTAAAGGACAAAGTATGTTTTTGTTTTTACAATACCTTCAGGGTAGAAATGTGGTTTGTTCCACTTTATGTTGGAGAATTGACCAATAGCAGAATTGCTGCTGCCGCTGCCTGGAAAATCTTCTTCAGATCTGTCTGCCAAGGCTACTATACTTTTCCCAGTACATATGATCTCTGTGAGAAACATCTGGTCTTACACATGGAGGTGCCATTGAAATATCAGTAGTAACAATCATAATCTCTAGGTAGCTGTTAAAGAGATTAGGACATCTAATTATTTCCAAAGACAATACTTCTTCCCCATTTTTACCCATATATATGTCAGTCTGCTGGTTTGAGCCTGTCGACATATTGGATGAGTCATGGACATAGCCTGGGGAGTTCATGTTCAACATATTTAAGTCAGGTGATGTTTTATAAGCATTGTGATTTGATGTCACTAAGATACAGTCAGAAGTATTACACAGATTTTTCAAATGCTTTGGGGTCAGTTCTTTTACTAAATTCCCCCAGAAAGTACCTTCATGTGTATGTAGCACGAGACAGTACATTCTTACCATATAAAGACTCTTCCAAATTTCTCATGAATTATAAGCAATTGATAACTGAAATACTGCTATTAGTTTGCTTTTCTTGGAGGGGATATTAGCATTACAATAATTTTCAAATATCTATAGGCCCAGAGCAACCTTATTAGCCACACAAAATTTGTATTGGCCCTAACCACATTTATCATTCCTTTCCCACTATTGTTTTTCCTTCCATTGTTTCCAAACACCCCTCCCCAATCATTGAATTAGACTGAGAAAAGATGGCAGTCTACACACCGAAAAAATATACCTTACTATGAAAATTAGGAAAAATAGGAGAAAGAGGCAAAGACCTTGACTACATGACTCAATGCACATTTTTATAAATGCAGAAAAGGCATAAAGTGAATATTTGTACGTAGATCTACATGCAATGCATTAAATAATAGCTTCTGGTAAATATTACCACTGTCCATTTATCTGGATTAAAAGTACAAATATATCCTTTCTCATGCAAATACTGAAAGTAGTATGTTGGGATCTTCCTGTATCCTCAGTGTCTGGCATATTACTAGACACTTAAATGTTTATGGATTGATTAATTGATCAAGGCCAAATCATAGTAATATGATCCTGGAGGAATGTACAGGGTCCTGGGGGAAGGTGATAATCATTGAAGAGGAGGCACTACTTTGATTGTTTATAGGCTACTGTGAATATTTTATGTGTTTTCTGTATTTTCTGTGGGGTGAAGTTCAGGCTGTCCTGTATACCAGTGCTGTCAAACTCAAAAAAACAAAACAAAACAAAACCAGGGCCACATAAAGATCCCTAGAGTCCTCATATTGACTTAGAAAGTCACACATTACCATTATCTATGGTTTATTGTATTTTTATTTATTTTGTTAAATATTTCCCAATTACAATTTAATCTGATTCTAGTCTTATCTCAGGCTCACTGTTCAACACCTCTGCTAACTGGGCCTGGAGTCAGGAAGATCTGAGTTCAAATTTGGCCTCAGATACTTACTAACTATGTGACCCTGGGCAAGTCACTTAACTGCTATTTGCCTCAATTCCTCATCTGTAAAATGAGGACACACTGCAGAAGAAAATGGCAAACCACTTTAATATGTTTACCAAGAAAACCTCATGGACAAGCCCATAGGGTCATGAAGAGTCAGACATTCTTCAATTCAATGACTCAACAACAACAATAACAACAATGTGCAAAGAACTGTATTAAGTTCTGGAGAAACAAAGTCAAAGATAGTGACTGTGTGGAGTGACCAGTAGCCTAGTTCAGTTAGGTGCAGATTTTGTGGAAGAGAGTCCAACATATCCAATACTGTGTGTTTCTATATATCTATGGATGTATATAGATATATAGGTACACACGTATATGTATTCTAATATGTAGATTATAGGTATATATAATCCAAGATATGTTAATTTATTATTAATTTTTAATTTTTGTTATGAACATGACAAACCTCTGTGAACATAAATGTTTACACGTACAAAGAACATGTACAAATGGTACTGAATCTCCATTGCATACAGCTAACAATATCTCTCAAGTTATTTGACTTTCTTTATTTCTGTAAGAACTGTTGTATAATTGTATTCCTGTGTGTGCTTTGATAAATGGACTCCCGGATATATTCTACATTCTCTAATCATTTGAATGGACTTTCTTTATCTTTATCTCCTGGATTTTATTAGTACTACATACAGGAGGGCTAATGATTTTTGTGGACCTATTTTATATCCTATATTTTTACTGAAGTTTGTATCAATGAATTTTTAGTTAAATCTTTAGAATTCTCTAGGTAAACTCTTATTTGCAGAAAGTGATAATTCTGTTTTTTCTTTACATATGTTTATTCCCTCAATTTCTTTTTTCTTGTTTTATTGCTGTAGCTAGTATTTCTAGAACTGTATCCAATAATAGAGGTGACAATAGATATCTTTGCTTTACCCTTGATCTTATTGAAAAGGCTTCTAGCATTTCTCTATCACAGATGATGCTAGCTCTTAGTTTTAGATACTTAGATGTTTATCATATTAAAGGAAATCTATTCTTATGCTTTTTAAACATAAATGGTTCATATTTTTTAAATATTGATATAAAATCATGTGATTTTGTTAGTAATATGGTCTATTATGTTTATAGTTTTCATTAAATTTAAACAACTCCATATTCCTGGCATAAATTCCACTGGACAGAGTAAATAATCTGTTTTATATGTTGCTATAGGCTCTGTTAATATTTCATTCAACATTTTAGTATCATTATTCATTAGCTATTGGTCTTTGTACCATAGAAGCCATTTGATGTAATGCCTTTATTTTTGCCAACAATTTATATAGTATTGGAGTTGTTCTTTGAACGTTTGATATAATTTATCTACAAATAATATAGTGCTAGGGTTGGTTTTTTTTTTTTCCTTTGGGAGTTCCTTTATGTTTTGTTCAGGTTTTTTTTTCTTCTGAGATTGAGATTCTGAAATTTTCTATTTCTTCTTGTGTTAACCTGAGTACTTTACATTTGGGTAAATATTCATCTGTTTTATTTAAAGCATCAACATTGTTCACATAATTGGGCAAAATAATTTCTAATAATTTCCTTTATTTCCTTTTTATCAGTTTTGCATTCTCCTTGTCCATTTTTTATTTTGGCAATTTGATTTCCCTTCTTTTTGGAGGGCAAAATTATCTGATAGCCTGTCTATACATATATTTTAATTTTTAAGAGAAAAGACACATGGTTTTAATTATAGATTCAATGTTTTTTAAATTTTAATCTCTTTTATTTTTAGAATTTCTTTTTTGGATTTAGTGAGATTTACTAAAAAAAAGTTAAAAAAGCAAAAAAAGCTTTTATGTATTTATTAATTATTTATTAATATGTTCTTTTTGTCACTTTTGTTGATTAGTATTGATATGTTTGTCTAATCATTTTCTTTGATGAAATTTATTTTTTGCTTCTATGATTTGTTCTTTGACCCACATATTCTTCGGAATAATATTATTTACTCTCCATTTAAGTTGGAATATTTTTTCCAAATACTATTTAATAATTATAATTTTTATTATATGTTGGTTACTAAAGGATGAATTTAATATTTCTGAGTTTTTGCTTCTGTTTATGGTGGTTTTAATGCCATAGTGAGAAATATGTATACTTCTTTAATCTCCTTTAGCATTCACCAGGGATCTATCGTATTTAAATTTTCTATAATTCTATTCAGGTCCTAAACTTCTTTATTATTTGTCTAAGTCTAGATAGGTGCCTGGAGGCTTTCAATGGTTTTGTAGCCTATTGCTCTCCGTAATTAATTTTTCCTTTAAGTACTTCTATGCAATGCCATTAGGGATATATAACTTAAGAATTAATGTTATTTCATTTTCTAAGATGCCTTTAAAGCATAATGTAATTTTTTTTACTGTTTATCTCCTTTTACCATTATCTGTTTTCAGTGTTGCCTTTTCTGAGATCATGATTGCTACCTTTGCTTTTTTTAATTTACCTGAGGCCTAATGCATTCTCTTCTGACCCCTCATTTCAACTATGTTCCAAGTGTGTTTCTAGTAAATAACGCTATTGGGTTCTGCTTTCTTATCCAGTTCTGTTCCTCTCCTCTGTTTTATATGTGAGTTCACCTCATTCACATTCAGTTATGATTGTTAATTGTGTTTCCACTGAATTATATCCTCATACTTTTTCCTCTTTTTGCCTTCTATCCTCCTATTTACAGAGAAGAAAGTGATGAAAGGTAAGGAATAAGATCAACACTAATAATCTAGAATTTAAATGTTCTGATCCTACTTCTCTGACTCTCTTCTTTTCCTAACCCAAACCCTGTTCATTTGCTTTCTTTCTTTTCTTTTACTTACCACTTAATGACCCACCCTTTGAGACTGAAATTTGTTTTGCTTGTAACTAACCCTCCCCACCTTTCATTTTCCTTTATCACAGTCCCTTTCAATTTTTAACTGTTGAATTGAATGTATTTCTATGCCAAACTCTTTATCTTTGTGTGTGTGTGTGTGTGTGTGTGTGTGTATTTGTGTGGGAGGGAGGGCGGGTTATTTGTGGATGTGGGTATGTAAGTGTGTGTTCAACCCTCTGATGGTTCAGTGGCCTTGGCCCAGTCTCTGTCTCCTTTGCCTTTCACAATCTCCAATCAGAAGATGGATCCACCTCTTGTTGCCCTGACAGGCCCCAGTAGATGTTAAGAGTATGTGCTATTTTCAGTCATTACATCTGCCCCATGTTCTGCAATGGCTCCAACAAATCTGCCAAACCTTTTCTCTCTATATAGTACGTGACTTTGGGGTTCTGGCTCTTTTCCCTGATCTCACTCCAACAGGCCTGGGCCTGGCTCTTTCTGGCTTAAAGTCTCATTGATAGGATCTTACCAAGGTGGCTTCATGCCACCTTGGAGCATCCCCAGTCTGAGCTACCATAGGCTCCAGACCCCATTTCCCTGAGCCCACTTTGGCTTCTGCCTTTGGCACAGCCCTTCTTTAGGCACCAGCAGGCTCTGGCTACCTTCTTATAGAGCCCAAGACTAGATGGAAGAGTTCAGCACTGTTTGTCTTTGGTTTTTTTGATCATTATTCCATCTGGTACCCTTTTAGATCTTTGCTGAGGTTTTTATGGGAGAGCTAGTCATCTCTAGAACCTTTCATATTGCCATCTTAACCACAAGTCTTGTGGGTTGTTTTTAAACATTTAAGTTGACTTAGAGGGCCATAGCAGTTCAACTTAATAAATTCTTATGGACATGATGGTCTGTCCTGGAAATGAATATATCAATTGTAATGATGTCACTCAACGGAAAGCAGAATTTGAGTCCTTTCATGTATTTCATGGTGTTTTCTTGAGTTGTTAGGAATGTAACCAAAGGATAACTTTTTAGATTTCAATCTGAAATAAACTGCTGTGCAATCTTTTATCTAATGTCAATTCTCTATTCTCATTTTAGTTAACTCTCCAAATCACTCTTCAGTGCAACAGTGAGAAGCATTATGAGCATGAGGGAAGGTGCTGCACCAAATGTGATCCAGGTATATTATTCATTCATCCTCTCCTTTTCCCCAAAAGTAATTGCTTTTATCTGAGGAATTACTACATTATTTCTGTGCTATTCTAAAATCTCCCTTTCCTTGGATAAACAATACTACCATCAAGTTGCAATATCTGTAATTGTCCTCTTGATTAAACCACAGGAAGGCAAAATTAAAAAAAATTATTTATAGCTCTACAACCACCTCGAAAAAAAAGGAAAAGAAGTTTTTAGAATTCCTATACTTAATCCTTGCTGGAACCCAATTTTTAACAAAGTCTCTCAAGGAGGGAAGCAGGTTTATAACCCTTCTTATTTTCCCCTTAATACCCTCACAATTCAAATGCTCAAAGTGTAAAATAATAACAAATAGACATAGAACTGCTACTAGATACTGCTATCACCATGATATTTTCTTCCTTGGACATATTCACACTGGGATTGTCAACTACTTGGAATGCCTCTGAAGACTCTATACCTTCTTTCCATATCACTGCTGAGAGCCAAAATCTGTATCAGGTTACTACTTTTCAGAGTCATGTTGTTAGAAATGTGACTGTGAATTTTCATGTCGTGTATGCATTCCTAGATCAATGTCTGCTTCTCTCCTCCCTGCCATTCATTTGCACTGTCCAAATGTTCCATAGTCAGCCACTGTTGAGTGCATTTCATCTCCTAAAGACTAAATGAGATGCAAGATGTTGTGGTGGACTGAGTAAAATATTCACTGGGTAGAACCCAATAAGACTTGAGCTAACATACTTCCTCTGACACATGCCAGTTCTGTGATAATGGGCATACCTCTCATCATCTTAGTGTCCAAAAACTCTGGAAGTCTAGAAGTTAGAAATAAGAATGTATGATCATTGATGTAAGGAGTTTTCATATTGGAAATTCCTTCCACTAATAACACAGATCTGGACTCCCCAACCCCCCCAAAAAAAGATTAAATAAAAATGAGTAAAATTTGGGGTAGTCAATAAGATTTTTTAAATGCCCACTTTAGGAGAGACTGGTGATGGTCTAAAATTTTACCAAATTTTGTTGTGTGGCAGATAATGTTACCACAGGGTGCTAGTATGAAAGACTTTCTTCTTAACCTGAAAGAACTTGAGAATGGCTGAGATTACACTCAGAATGATGGGCTGAGACAGGAATCAGCTGTTCAGTGATACACGAATGCAGCTTCACCATTACACAGTCTAGGTGTCATATCCACCAGTTACCGTCTCTTGTCAAGTGTGTCTTAGTTCTACTGTCAGGTTGTTCTAACTAATTAAAAATAATCCTTATCTGGCTTGAAGAAAAACCTTTCCTGGGATGCAGCTTGGGGCTTTGTTGATAATCTCATGGGTTTTAGATTTTTTTTTCTTTTTAAGGAAAGTATATGTCTGCGAAATGCACTGCCACCTCTGAAAGCATATGTTTACCTTGTGGCCCAGATGAATACTTACATACCTGGAATGAAGAAGATAAGTGTTTGCTGCAAAAAGTCTGTGATAGTGGTGAGTCGATCTGCACATCCTATGAAGTGCAACATTCAGTTTTTACCCCCAAAGTGATCTTTTCAGGACATATTTTATTCCTAGAATCTATCAGAATAATTTCTTTCACATGTTGGTAGATGTGTTGCTAATCTTGTTAGCATTAATGAATTGTTCCTGTGGGTGACCAGAGATCTCATTTGGAGTCACCATCAGAAAACTACATTGCATTTGTTTCTTGTGATGGGAAAATTTAGTCCTGGAAATTTAGCTTAGATTTACTGACATTGATTTTGAAAAGATATTTATGTTTCCACCTATCTCCCAGTTTCTTTTAAAGGGTTAAAGACTATTAAAAACTAAAACATCCAACACTATGTGATTACCTTGGTAGATGCAGAAAAAGCTTTTGACAAAGTTCAATATTCATTTATGCTAAAAATCTCTACAAAATAAAGGCATAAATGAATTTTTTTAACATCAAAAAATTATCTCTCTAAAGAGTTAGAGAGAGCTTATAGGTTTTGGCTGAGAAAATATGAATATGGAAACTTCACCTCGTGTGAAAGCACCTGATTTAATTTTTTTTTATTCCTCACTGTCTAGTAATGAGCCTGACTCATTGCCATCTTCTGGAAAATAAAGATTCATTCAATTCATCACCAAAATTAATTGAAACAAATCATAATCATAGCTAGCATTTGTACAGTACTTTATAGTTTGCAAACATAATTACAAATACCAAGATAATTCACCACTAGTTCACTTCAACAAACGTTTGATGAAAGCTCCTAAGAGGCAGGAAATGTTATATTTTGTCTTTGTATCTTAAACCTTTATCAAAGTACTAGGCACATCAGCATTTAATAAATGCTACAGAGTGCTGTGCCATGCCTTGGGGGAAATATAAATTTTATGTGACACACAGCCCCTGCTCTCATGGAATTACAATCTAGTAGGGTCTTATGACATAAATACAGATACACAATTGCACGTGATAAATGCATTAGAGAAAAGCAAAACAAAATTCTATTTAAGGTCCTGCAAGATCAAGGGAATTCACAGAGGAGATCAGGGTAAGATTCAGGGAGAAGGTGGCACTTGTCTTGGGCTTTAAAGGATAGGTGGGAATTCAGCAGCTAAAAGTTAGTGGGAGGGAGAACATTCTAGATACTGGGTACAGAGTGAGCAAAGGCAAAAAGGTGGGAAATAACAAGGCATATTTGAGGGACAGAGAGCACTCCAGTTTGAGAGAATAGTAATATGAGAGTAGGCTGGAAAGGTAGAGTAGTGCCAGATTGTAGAGGGCTTTGAATGTCAGGGGAAAGAGTTTGACCTGTACTTAGTAGGAAACGGAAACCCTGAAGATTTGGAACAGAGAGTAACATGACCAGATCTATATATGTTAGGAAATCTATTTTGACAGTAGAAAGAGGATTGACTGGAAAGTAGAGATGGGAAGACCTGTTGTTATGCTATTGCAATAAATCAGGCCAGTGATAATCAGGGCTTGAATTAAGGTAATAGCTCTGATATAAGTTTTGTATTTCCAGAGATGGTAAGGTCTAAGTGTGAGCACAGTTGAAATTAACAGTATTTGATGAAAGAGTCACAGATAATACCAGTGTTTTGAGAATGCTGGTGTAACAGATCAAAATAATGGAGTCAGAAGGATAAGGAAGGAAGGAAACAGGCATTTATCAAGTGCTTACTCTGTGCCAGGTACTGTATGAAGCTCTTTAGTAATATTATCTCATTTGATACCCACAACAACCATGACAGGTAGATACTATTATAGTCCTCATTTTACAAATGAGGAACCTGAGAGAATAAAGGTTAAATGACTTGCCCTGGATCACACAGCTAGTAAGTGAGGCTGGATTTGAACTCATGTCTTTCTGACTCTAAGTCCAACACTTTATTGACTGTTCCATGTGGCTGCCTCTGAGAGGCAAATTTGGGAAGGAATATAAGCTTACTTTTTCTTTTAACAAGACAAAGTTTAAATATTCAAGAGACATTCAAGAGGAAAAGTCCTTTAGGGTACTTGGAGATATAAGTTGGAACTGAACCAGATAACACTATGATGATGTTTGGGCAGAGAATTGAATGGGACAGTGTTGACAGTCAGGAATTGAAGAATACTATGTAGTGATGGTAGCCCTGATTTGAGAAATGATACTGATGTTAGCCTGCATGGTCTATATAAGTAAACAAGTTAACAATGTGACATGGCCATCAAAAACACTTACACAAAACTTAGACTGCATTAAAAAAAACATAATGTCTAGGAATAAGTAAGTAAACAAAAATGCCCTCTGCCTTCTGCCCTTTGCCCTGGGAAGACCATAGCTGGAGCCATTGTTTGGCTCTGGATCCATGTTGTTGAAAGGACATTGATTAGCTGGAGAGCATCCAGCAAAGGGCCACCACGGTAAAGCAAAGTTATATGATCAAATCTTTTGAGAATTCTTTGAAGGAAATGGGATGTTTAGCCTGAAGAAGAGAAGACTGAGGACAGACATGATAGTTTTCTTCAAGTATTTGAAGGCCTTCCTATGGAAGGATATGAATTAGTCTGCTTGATGCAACAAGAAAGAGCTAAAAGTAATGGGTAAAATTTTCAAGCAAGTTAATTTAAGTTTTGATAAAAGAAAAAGAAACTCTAATAATTAGAGCTAGGTTTCCCCTGAAGGTGTTCAGGCAAAGACTAGATGACCATTTGTCCAGTGTGTTGAAGGGGGCATTCTTGTTCAAGTATAGGTTGGACCACATCATAAATCATACATTTTTTTTTAAGTTGAAAGGATCTTATAGGTTATCTAGTCCAGCCTCCTCATTTTACAGATGAGGTAAAGTGACTAGGTCCACTAGAAGATTATGTTATAATACCTCAACTGGGCCCTCACTGCTGCTAGGTAATTTTACTAAACCTCCCTTATTAACTCACTATCCCACTTTCCAGAAGCTCTTCCAAACCTTTTCATCCCTCCTCAAATCTCTGATAGCTCCTCCTCCCCCCACCCTCTAAGCTGAGGACCTTGCCTCATATTTCACAGAAAAATTGAGACCATTCACCATGAACTCCCTCTTCTCCCCTCTACCTCATCTCCTATCACTCAGAAACCTTCTGCCATTATCTCCTCCTTCACCCCTGTCTCAAATGCTCGTACTCCTTACCAATGCTAACCTCTCTACCTGCCCAAATGATCTCATTCTATCCCATATCCTCCAGCAGTTTGTCCCCTCTGTCATCCCCACTCTTTCACTTGTTTCCAATCTCTTCCTCTCCACTGTCTCATTTTCTACTGCCTGCCCATGTTTCCCCCATCCTGAAAAAAACCCTTACTTGATCCTTCCATCCCTGCTAATTATCATCCTATTTCTGTTTGGTCCTTTGTAGCTAAACTCCTTGTAAAAGGCTGTCTACAATAAGTGCCTCCACTTTCTCTCCTCTCACTCTCTTCTTAACCCCTTATAATCTGGCTTCCAACCTCATCATTCCACCAAAATTCCTTATCATTCTTCCAAAGTTACTGACGATCTCTTAGTTGCTAAATCCAATGGTCTGTTCTCAAATGTTATTCTCCTTGACCTCTCTGTAGCCTCTGACACTGTTGATCACTCTCTTCTCCCTGACACTTTCTTCTTTCCAGATTTTCAGACATCACTCTTTTCTGATTTTCCTCCCACCTGTCTGACCACTCCTTTGTTTCCACTGGATCCTCCTCCAGATGACATCCTTTAACTATAGGTGTCACTTAGGTTTCTGTCCTGGGCTTTCTTCTTTTCTCTCTCTATTCTACTTCACATGGTGATCTTATCAGATCCCATGAATTTAATTAATTACTATGTTGATGATTTTCAAATCTACCTTTCCTGCCCCAATCTCTCTGCTTATCTCCAATTTCACATCTCCAACTGCCTTTCAGACACCTTGAACTGAATGTCCAGTAGACACCTTAAAGTCGATATGTCCAAAATAGAACTCATTATCTTTCCCCATGAACCCTCTTCCTTCCTTTCTATTTAACTTACGGTCAAAGTGTTTTTGTTTTTTTTTTAAAGGCAATTGGGGTTAAGTGACTTGCCCAGGGTCTTACAGCTAGTAAGTGTCAAGTGTTTGGTCTGAGGTCGAATTTGAACTCAGGTCCTCCCAACTCCAGGGCTGGTGCTCTATCCACTGTGCCACCTAGCTGCCCCACTTCTACCTAACTTATTCACTGTAGAGGGCAACACTATCTTCCCATTCCCTCAGACTCACAGCCTAGGAGTCATTCTGGACTCCTCCCTACCTCTCACTCCCTATATCCTATATGTTGTCAGGACCTGTCAGTTTCACCTTTGCAGCATCTCTCAAATACACCCCCTTCTCTCCTCTGACACTGCTGCCACCTTGGTTCAAGCCCTCATCACATCATACCTGGACTACTGCAATAGATGCTAGTGGGTCTGCCTGCCTAAAGTCTTTCCCCACTCCAATTCATCCTCCATTCAGCCTCACTTAATCACTACAGTGATTTTCCTAAAACACAGTTCCAGTCATGTCACCCACACACTCAATAAACTCCAGTGGCCTCCAGGAACAAATACAAAATGTTCTTCTTGGCATTCAAAGTCCTTCAAAACCTAGCCCCCTCCTACTTTTCCAGTCTTCTTACTCCTTACTACCCAACATGCACTCTTCCATCCAGTGACATTGGCCTGTAGGCTGTTCCATGAAAAAGACATTCCATCTCTCTGACTCTGGGCATTTTCTCTGGCTGTTCCCTTGCCTGGAACACTCTCCCTCCTCCACTCTGACTACCGGCCTCCCTGGCTTCCTTTAGGTCCCAACTAAATTCCTACTTTCTACAGAAAGCAATCCCTAACCCCTCTTAATTCCAGTGCTTCCTGTCTTTTAATTATTTCCTATTTATCCTGCTTTGTCTATAATTGTTCACATGTTGTTTTACCCCATTAGATTGTAAGCTCCTTGGAGAGAAGGATTATCTTTTATCTCTTTTTGTATCCCCAGCACTTAGCAGGTGCCTGGAACATAGTAGGTGTTTAATGTTTATTGAATGAATAAATGAATGAATGAATGAATGCCAAGGTCACACAGGTAATAGATGACAGAATGGGGAATGATACCCTGGTTCTCTGACTTCAAAGCCAGAATTATTTCCACTGCATCAGCCTAGATGGCCTCTGAAGTCCCTTCTGACTCTAAGGTTCTGTGTGTATTTGTATCAGCCAATGGTGGACACCCAGATAGCCTATACAGCTATAAGAGTGTTGACAAGCCAAGCTGCTTGGGGTCAGAGTGCCCCATCATGTGCTGACTGTCAAAATACTGAGCCACAGGATGGTGGATATGAAACACTTTTGGTACCAAGCAAACCAGCAGCTTCTACTCTAACAGTCTTGGGAATCATCCACCTCCCTACCCATTCATGTGAATCATTGTTGTCCCTCCAAAGTCTACTCACTTGGGTATAATTTCTGAAAGAGTTATTTCTGTGTTTCTGGGAAGAACAGGGAAACTGAAGTCTGTGTCTTAGCTAGTTGGTACAGTAGAGAGAGTGCTAGGCCTGGAATTAGGAAGACCCGAGTTCAAATGCAGCTTCAGACACTTAGTAGCTGTGTAATCCTGGATAAATCATTTAACCCCTGCCTACCTCAGTTTCCTCAGCTGTAAAATGGAGATGATAATAACATTTACCTCCTAGAACTGTTGAGGATCAAATGAGATAATAGTTATAAAACACTCAGCACAGTGCCTGCAAATTTATTGGCACTTAATAAATACTTGTTTCCTTTCCTCCTCTTTTTAACCTCTTCTCTTCCTTCTCTCTTTTCTTCCCTTCTTCCTTTTTCTTCCTTCTTTCCTTCATTTTCTCCTTCCCTCCTTCCTTGCTTCCC
>NW_020954569.1:1864176-1966483 GCF_900497805.2 Vombatus ursinus | reverse complement strand
AATCTGATGAAAACTGGGAAGCCAGCTTTAATACTTCAGAGAGGGATGAGAAAGTATCATTGAGAATATTACATATATATGTGTTTATGTATTTTATGTCATATCATATCATATATCATGTCATATCGTATATCATATTATATCACATTATATCATATCATATTATATTATTTATGTATGGTATCTCAAAAGTCTTAATGCATTTTTAAGCTCTCAAATCTTTAGCCCACACGGGGCTCTTTAGGACGCCCTATATGCTTCAGAAAAGCCTGGTATACTTCCAGTCTAAGAGTGTGCAGTTCAAAAGCACTCCACGCCCAAGCCCCATTTTCTCAGTGTCACATATGGGGAAGAAGTCAGGACCCTTACAAAAAAAGAATTCACTTTGATGTCAGTAAGTAGCAGCAGGGCTGAACCAGATACAACAATGTAGGAACAGGGAAAAATGGGAATTTCCCCGCAGCTTTAGCATGGTGCCAGGCCATGAATGGAAGCAGGGATTCCCCAGTCACACCAAACATTAACTTCAAGAGTGTGACAGTGGGACCAGGCTTCTCTTTGCAGCTATAATTAAGACTTTAGGAACTTGAGGTACAAGAATTATGTGGCTTTCATTGGGGAGTGTAAGGCAGGCAGGCCTCTTCCAGGCAAAATAGCATTGTGAGAGATGGAGTAGACCTCAGAGGTGAAGAGAAGAGAATAAGCATTTATATAGTTCCTACCACATGCCAGACACTGGCCAAGTGCTTTTATGATTATTATATTGTTTGATCCTCACAACAACCCTGATATAGGTGCTATTATTATCCCCATTTTGCAGATGAGAAAACGGAGAGAGACAGAAGTTAAATGACTTATCCAGGATCACACAGTTAGTTAGTGTCTGAGGTCAGATTTAAACTCAGGTCTTCCTGATTCCAGGCCCAGTACTCTGTACACTTTGGCGCCACCTAGCTGCCTCAGGTCATTGAGTCCAACCCTCTTATTTTATAGACAAGTTCTTGTTTGTCCATTTTCAAAGAGGACCAATGACATCATGGGGTGATGTCCAAGTAAGCTGTGGCCAGGAGAGATTAAATGACTTGTGCACGGGAAAACAGGTAGAATCAGAGCCAAAATTTGAAGTCAAGTCCTCAGATTACAAATCCATTGTTTTTTCCACACTGCCTTTGGCTTTCTCTCAAGAAATAATTTTGCTTGCAGTCATTTGTCTCCAAATCTAAACTCTGCCAGAATGGGAGTGGTTTCATTTTTGGCTTTTCTCTCCCTATTGCCATGAACATGGTGAGTGCTTCCTCAATATTTATTGAATTATTGAATTGTCTTATGTGCTTTACATAAATATCAAGACTGTGTACCCATGAAGCTTACTACCGCAAAATTCCATTTATTCAGAATATAAATGGTCAAAAAAATCAAATGACAAGATTTTTAAAAAGCATTTTATACTATAATTTGATGAAACAAGCTAATGTAAAATAAATATCAGGAATTTAGGCAAAAATGAGTGTAACAAGTATGTGTCATGATGTCAGTAAAGTTTCAGCTCTACATAGTTTAAGATCAACAGATTCTAAGTCAGATGACTGAGTCCCTATCTCAGCTCTGCTCCTTACTGCCCTTGGGTAAATCACTTACCATAGCTAATCTTTGGGGAAAGTCACTTGAGTTTCAGTTTCCTCACCTGCAAAATGAAGGATTAGACCAGATGATCTCCATAGTCCCTCCCAGCTCCAGTTCCTCAAATACATTTTACATGTACACAACTAGGCAGTTTTTCATAATGATCGGAACATCTCAGCCTGAGGCAGTTGCAAGAATCTGAAGGCCCAATGTATTTTTTTCAGTTTATTTTGAATGTTAAATGTATTTATCATTTTCAATTCAAGAAACATATATTAAGTGCATACTATATGTAAGATACTAAAGATGTAGTTGCAAATACAAAAAACAAAACAACACCTGCCTTCAAGGAGTTTATGTTAAAATTTAGTCAAAATTGGATCTGCCATTTCACATTAACCAAAATGTTAGTGTAACATCGCATTCTTTAACTAGTTTGAACAAGTGAAACCTTAGCAAGGCCTTTGCTACATCTTTCCCATCCTTCTACTCTACTCCAACTGACCCCGTATGTTATTTCGCTTAGTAATTGTCTTACCAAAGACACAAATGTCATCCCCTAACCCCAATACTTACAGCAGCCACCATACTTGGCCTCCCACTTCACTGAGAAGTTTAACAGAAATTTTAATCGGCTATCCTCCTTTAATCATCAAAACTTCCCAGTATCATCACCCACTCTTTTTTCTTCCCAAAGTCATAGAAAAAGAGTTATCCCTACTCCTCACTAAGGCTAATCCCTCCACCTGTACCTTTGATTCCATCATCTCTCACTTCTTCCATGATCTTGCTCCCAGAATCACACTTTCATTATCATCTTGCATATCTCCTCCAGTTACTCCTTTCCATATGCCTACAAACATGTTTATTTTACCAGTCCCCAAAAAAACAGAACTCTGACTCCATTGACTGTCCCATCTCTCTCTTCTCTTCTTTACAATCATATTTCATAATTAGTTGACTTGTGATCTTACTGAAGTGGGTACCATGTCCACTGCAGCGGATCACAATCCAACCATGCCTTGTCTTCATATGTGATTCTTGAATACCTTCTCCTATACATGCTCTGTGGAGGATTTATCTAAATATTTAGAAGGCTTTTCACTAAGCCTTTTGACACAGTATCACAAATGTGTCCAGGAACACACAGTAAGTAAGTAAGTATCAGAGCCAAGATTTGAAACTAGGTCCTTAAGTTCCAAAATTTACATGTAGCACATTGCACCAGCAGTTAAATTACTTTTTTTGTAGCTGGTCTGAAAACTCTGTGTATCTTCTGTCCCTTTTCTGCCATTCCATCATCATCATTGCAAGATTAGAAGGGGACACACATAACCAGGGACATTTTATAGTTTTCTTTGTTCCATGGGTTTTGCCATGGCCAAAGAATGAATCACCTTAGTGCCAAATGCTTGTTGACTTTACCTAGTGGCCCCTGCCATTCCTTGGCTTCCAAAACACCTCTGCTTTTCTCCTACCTCTTTAACCACTACTTTTCTGTCTCCTTTGGGAGCTCTTGTCCTCTTTCCAACCCACCAAAATGAGCATATCATAAGATTCTGCTCTTGACCTTTTGTCTCGGTCTGCCTCTCTTTCTCTCCTCTGTCTCTGTCTGTCTCTGTCTCTGTCTCTGTCTGTCTCTCTCTATCTCTGTCTCTCTCTATCTCTGTCTATCTCTGTCTCTCTCTGTCTCTCTCTCTCTCTCTCTCTCTCTCTCTCTCTCTCTCTCTCTCTCTCTCTCTCTCTCTCTCTCTCTCTCTCTCTCTCTCTCTCTCCCTCTCTCTCCTTTTTTCCTTTTTCCCTCTCTTCCACTTATCTCCATCCCTTGTTGAAATCTCATTTCTTCCCACAACATCAACCATGAAGGCTATACAGAAGAGAATCAAATCTAGATTTCCAGCCTGACTTATCTCCCAAAATCAGGGTCCACCCCTCCAGCTTTCCTTGAGAAGTGTCTGTCTGGATGTCCCATAGGTAATTCAAACAAACCAAGAGTGTCACCTTTCCTTAAAGTCCAAGTCTTCCTTCTTTGTTATTTCTGAGAGTGGTGCTACCATTCTCCCAGTCTGTTATGTTCCAAACCTTGGCATTACCTTGGACCCTTTCTTCTCCCTTACCTCTCATTTCTAATGAGTTGCCAGGTCCTACAGATACCACTCCTGATCTATCTCTTACATTTGCCTCTTTCTCTCTTTTTTCACCACCATCATCCTAAGTGGAGGCCCACATTACCACTCATCTGGACTATTGCTGGAGTCTTATATCAGGTCTTTCTTTCTTTGGTCTCTCCCTTCCACTATCTATGCTGTACACTGCTGCCAGACCAATAATCTTCCTAATATATGTCAGGTCACTCCTCTGCTCAAAATTCTTCAGTGACCCTTTTCTGTCTACCAAGTCAAGTTCAAGCTACTTTGCCTGGCGTTCTCTGTTACCCCTCCCTGTTTCTGCGGTCTTATTTCATTTGTTCCCTTTGATGTCCTCTTTGTTTAGCCAAACTAGACTTGTTGCATATACCCCCCCACCCTGCACCCCCTAACGCTGTGCTTGTACTCATCGTATTCTCTGGTTCTGAATGTCTTCCCTTGTGGTCCCCACCCCTTCACCACCTGTTGAATCTCTCCTTTAAAAGTCCAATTCAAATGCCATTACCTCTATAAAACTTTCCCTATTAATACTTTCCCCCACTCAGACTTCATATAGTGCTTTGTACCTCCTTCATATTCTTACCATGTTCTGTTCTCTATTTCAGTTATTTGTATATGTGTCATATCACTCTTTTGGATTGTAAGTGCCATGAATGGTGAGGATCACATATTAACTAAAATTAGTATCTCTTCATTTGCCTAGAATACTAAACTCTGTTCATAGTAAGCACTTAATAAATATTTGTTGAATTGAATTGTATTGTAATGTATTGTAGTGGAAAAAACACTGGTGTTACCACATTCTTAGACTGAAGAAACCTAAATTTGAATTCCAGCTCTTCCACTCACTAGCTGCGTGTCCCTCCCTGGGTTAGTCACTAAACATCTTTGGGCTTCAGTTTCTTGATCTGTAAAATTGGAACAGTAATGCTCTCCCTTCCTCATTTTTCAAAGTTGTAAGAAAAGCACTCTGTAAAACTTGAAGTGTTATATAAATGTGAGGTGGTGGTGGTGGTGGTAGTAGTAGTGGTAGTAGTAGTACTTGTTCTTGTAGTAGTAGTAGTAGTGGTAACAGTAGTAGTAGTAGCAGCAGTGGTGGTAGTAGTAGAGTAATGTTTAAAAACTCAAGCTTTTAAATTTGGGGAAAACATTTCTGGAGACTTCACTCTAACACAGAAAGTGTGACAATGTCAAGAGAAATTGGGTGACTTAAATACAAATATGTTGAATCCTAAAGGATTCAAGTATACATCCTATCTTCTCACAGGGACTAGGGCAGCCTGCTTTGTTTTAATGGTTTTAGTTTGGAATTTGCAGCAATAGTAAAGATGCAGGAAGAATCTCTCTCCCCCTCCCCAAAAGTTTGAGTGGATCTGGCCTTTATATCTGTTTCTCCCTCTCAGGAAAAGGTCTGAAAGTAGTTCATCCTGGCAATCAAACCTTCCCACGGCAGTGTGCCTGTACCCCTGGGTACCACTGGAGTGACGACTTTGACAGCTGTCAACGCAATGGAAAATGTGGCCCAGGCTTTGAAGCTGAAAATCCTTGTAAGACCATTTTATTTCATGGAATTGTATGTTCTTGTTTTATAACAGGAAACAATATCATCAGGGCTACACTTGCGCCATGGTGATAATAACAAGCAGAGGTGGGCAGCCTGAGTGGGAAGACCCCCCCTCCAGGTGTTTTCCCTGGGGAGATGATGGAGGAGTAGATCTGAACAGCGGACAGACTTCAGAGATTATTCCCCACACCATCAATCTAGTTAAATGAGATGAGATCCAGTCAAGCAGATGGTTTGGGAATCTTTTATCTCCTTTTGAAGCTCAATTCAAGTCTTTCCTTTTAATCCTCCCACTTGTTACTCTCCCTTCTAAATATGATAGCGTTGCATTTACTTGGTATCCATTTAGCATTTACTTGTCAGTACACATGTTATCTTCTGCTAGTACAAGGATTGGCAAATTACAGCCCATGGACCAAATCTGGCTGCCACCTGCTTGTTTGTTTTTTTTTTGTTTGTTTGTTTGTTTGTTTTGTTTTTTCTTTTTGGCTAGGCAATGGGGTTAAGTGACTTGCCCAAGGTCATACAGCTATTAAGTATTAAGTGTCTGAGGCCGGATTTGAACCCAGGTCCTCCTGACACCAAGGCCAGAGTTCTATCCACTGTGCCACCTAGCTGCCCCTGCCACCTGCTTTTGTATAGCCTCCAGCTAAGAATGGTGGTTACACTTTTAAATAAAGTTTTTTGTATTTTAAAATATTAAAAAAAATCATTTGTAATTTGCATGTTGTACAAAAACTGGCCTGCTCTAGTAGATTATAAGCTCCTTGAGGACAAGGACTGTTTGGTTTTTATCTTTATATTTTCAGTGCCAAGCACATTATAGATATTTAATAAAAACTTGCTGATATGTTGAATTGAATTGAATAGAATAAGCATAGGTCTATGATGTTGCCCCTTTGCTTCACAGCTTTGGGCATCTTTCCCTCAGCACCTCCAGCTCTATAGAAGGAGTGAAGCAGACTCTGCCCTGCAAAAAGTAGTAAGGGGCTCACAAATGGATGCCTTCATTAAGCCTGTGGAAAAGATCTCTCCTAAAAATTCCCTGGATGTTTCCCCTTAATTCTCTAAGTCTGGTTCTACATTAATTCAATTAAATTCAACCAACTTCAGTTACATACTTTTGATGTTGAAGGCACCACGCTAGGTACCACAGGATTTAAAGAAGGGTAACATGGGATCTAGTACTAGATCTGGCCTTCATTAATTAGTTATGTTACCTGAAAATAACCAAGTAAGCTCTTTTGGGCTTCTAGTGACCTATGACCCCCCCCAATGGGAATATTCTCTCCAAAGTGCAGAGAACAAGTCATTTCCACCTTTGCTCATCCTTTGCAGTTGATGTCTATATCCTTCCCAGGCTGATCTACTCTAGCACCATGAGTTTTCTTCTGACACTTTTTTAGAGGCATATAGGTTTTGGAGGAGAGGAAGTGCTGTAGTTGGAGTTAGAAAGACCTGAGTTCAAATCTTGCCTTAGTCATTTACTAGGGGGATAACCCTGAGCGAGTCATTCAAACTCAGTCCCAGTTTTCTTATATGTAAAATGGGGATAGTAATAGCTCCTACCTCACTGGGTTGTTGTGAGGATCAAATGGGATAATAATCATAAAGAGCTTAGCACAGTACCTGCCACATGGTAAGTGCTGTATAAGTGTTTGTTCTTGTTATTATTATTATTATCATCACATGCTTTGGGTACCAGTACTGCTGGTACTGTTCTGCTATCTTTTGCTGTTACCACATGAAATGCTCATCACCTATTCCAGTGATACATATCTTTGTGATGTTTTTCACTAAGAAAAATTTTTGTTGATATCTTTTATTTTTCTATCACTTTTACTTCTGAGTATATCCCTTGTGCCTATACGTCAAATGTCCCTTATAACAAAGAATAAAATAGAAAAAAGCAATTTAACGAAATTAACCAATATATTAACTGAGTCTGACATTGTATACGATGTTTTACATATGTCTTCCTAAAGTACAAGTGTAATTATGTTGTTCCCCTCCTCTGTAAACTCCTGTAATTCCCTATTGCCTCTAGAATCAAATAAAAATTCCCCTGGCATTTAAAGGCTTCTGGCCCCATTCTCCCTTTTCAGCCTTATTACACACTACTCCTCTACACACACCATATGCCAATCAAATCAGCCTTCTTAATTTTCCTCATACATGGCACTCTTTTCCATATCTCTGCCTTTGCATTGTCAGTCACCAGGGGTGTGCTGGAGTCAGCTTTAATCAACTCAAAAGAGCTAATTATTAAGTTTTCAGTGTTTGCACCTTTAGAAACCAGGATCCAAATTAGGGCTTGCTTTATTGTTTTGTTGATTGTCTAGACTTAAGAAAATGTTAATAATACAGATAAAACTTAAACATGTATGTGCACAAATTTCCCCTCTCCCCCTACCCCCAGCCTGTTTGTTAAACATTTACAGCACACCTTTGTATTGCCCTGTAAACCTTGCTTTAGCATAGCAGGGGTTCAGTAGAAGGCGTAGACAATGAAGTTATCCCCAGACAGGAGGCTGGTGACCGGACACTAATAGTAATAATGATAATAATAATAATAGCATTCATTATCACTTTAAGGTTTGCAAAGTGCTTTATATCCTTTATCTTTTTGAACCTTACAAGACCTCTGCTAGTCCCCCATGCCTGGAATATTCTCCCTCCCTACTATTGTGTCTTAGAACTTCTAATTTTCTTCGGTGGCTCAGCTGAGGGACTACCTTCTACATAAAATGTTTCCTGAGTCCCCCAAGCTATTAGAGCCTTCCTTCCAAAATTATCCTGTAGCTGTTTTCTATGTTGAATATACCTATGTATATACATGTTGTCTCCTATGGCTGGATTGTAAACTCCTTTTAGGCAGGGATTATGGCACCTAATTGATCCATAATCCCCCACTTCTGCAAAGAAGGAAGGGAGATGGATTTTCCCATCTCTTTTCTTGGGCCAAACTTGGTCACTATAATCATACACCATTCAGTTTTTTTCTTTTGATTGACATCATTAGAGTTGTATTTATTGGGGTTTTTTTCCTGTTTATTTCACTCTACATTCGTTCATATGCTTACAACCTGTGTAAAGGCAAATCACTTAACTCCCTTGGATCTTAATTTCCTCATCTGTAAGAGAAGGGGGTTGATCTTTGAGGTCCATTGCAGCTCTCAGTTTATGATTGTATAAGCCTAGGTATCTTCCCATGCTTCTTGGAATTCTACATATCCATCATTTCTCATGGCAAAGTAATAAGTAACCTTTCATTGCATTCATGTACCACATTTTATTTAACCAACGTCCCAATTGATGGGAATGTCCTTTACTTTATTTCCGATTTCTTGTTCCCACAAAAATTGCTGCCATGTGTATTGTGGTGCATATGGGAACAGTTTGTCTTTGGCTTTCTTAAGCTGTATGCCTAGCAGTGGGATCTCATCTCAAAGGTAATGGACTATTTCTGTCACCTGTCTTCTTGCAGGTATCTTTCATTCTAGTTTATCACTTGGACATTTATATCCACCTTGCATTTCTCCCTGGCCCTTGGGCCATCTGCAGTTGTAATTTTTTTCTGATATTTTGGTGCTCGGTGATTTGCAGCTATATAGCATCACTGGGAGTCTATTAGTATGAAAGAGATGAGTTTTCTCTCTCAGGGAGCAGCCTATGTCATTGAAAGCCTTCTATATTTTCTCAATTGCTATCCTGCCCTCTTTTGTCCCTCTTATTTCCTGTTCAGTCTTGGGTACAATTAAAAAGTATGCTGGTAAATGTTTAACGACCATCTTCTTCAAAAAAAAAAAGGTATGTATTAGACACTTTTAAGTCTAATCTGCAGTATTACCATTTTCTTAAGTCTAGACAATCAACAAAACAATAATAAATCCTTGCTTTGTAGTTTTGTTGATTTCTGAGTTCTAAATGCTCACGTTGAAAATTTAACAAAATTTAACATTTAACCTGGCTTCAGCACACACTTGGTACAAGTGTATGCTTACCCAAGATATATGTATTGATGGACTAATTTAATTCATTCTACCTTTAACCACATATCATGATCGGGATTCATCCACTTGCTTTTTGTGTGTGTTACTAGGCTAATTTCTTTGAGTAGTCATGATTATGTTGAGGAAGCCATGTTGCATTCTGGGGCTTAGTGCAATCATTCACAATGTCACCCAAAAACAGGACCATCTGGAGAACCTCTCCATCTCCACAAAACCTCTTTTCTTTACAGATCATTCTCCTTGACAGTGGAGAATGTATCTGGTGAGCATGTTTCCAGATTTTGGTTGCTTGGTGTTGAGAAGCAGAGGACTGTGGAACAGAATTCTCTCAAGTTTCGACTCTCAAGGAATTTCATGTGACAGTATCACATCAGAGACACTTTGTTGTTGGGGAGCCTTTAAAATAAAGATTCATCGCTTTTTTTTGTATCATAGACCTTTTTGGCAGCCTATGGACCCCTTCTTAAAATAATATTTTTAGATAATTGAAAAAATGCTAAATTTCATTCAGACATTAGTGAAAATAAAGATAGATATTTTTTACCATCCAAATTCCTGGAACTCCTGAAATCTATCCATGGGCTCCTCTGGGTTCTGTGGACTTCAGGTTAAGAAGCCCTTCCTTAAAAGATGTGTTTGGCTCTACTAAGTCAAATGTTTTTTTTGTTTGTTTGTAATTAACAAACAATAAAAAGGAGCTGTATTCTCTACATTTTTCAGTCAGTCGTGTTACTATGGAGAAGCAGTTTGTTTTGTAGAAAATAGTCTGTGAAAGCCTCCCTACCTCTATATTAATGAGTCTCATATTTTCACTGATAGTGTATGGGCCCTTCTCATGAATACTTTATAGAAGAAAGTAGGCCTTATATGGAACAGGCTTATGTATCATAGATTTGGAGATGGAAAGAAAGGTCCTAAGAGGCCATATAGTCCAACCCCCTCATTTTACGTATGAGGGAACTGAAGCCCAGAGACATTTAGCATCTTACCCAAAGTTAGATAGGTGACCAGGGGCAGCAACAAGATTTGCATTTAGATCCTTTGATTTCAAATTTAAGTATTCTTTTCATGGCACCATGATAGCTGATGATGTTTTCTCAGTCACCTTTTGGAGGTAATCGTACTGTCTGTAATTTTTTTTTCTTTTCTACAGATATTCTTTCCCCTCTGCGATATTTTAAAAATTGATCCCTTGATGCTTTAAAGATTGTGTCGTGTTATAACAAATTTCTTGGTCCAGTCCAGTTGTTATTCTCAGCTTCATTTTTTTAGGTGCTGTTTCCATTTCCTCTAATTCATGGTGAGAGTTGGAGTCCAAATACTTGACTGTCTTTGATGCATTGTAAGAGATCGCTTTTACCAAGTTCCCATTTTTCAGAGTGAAATGGATCCAGGTGTAGCTTTTGTAATTCCATGTGGTGTCTTTTTAACAGTCAGAGGACCTGGGTTCAAATGCTGCCTGTTATGCTATGTGACCTTAGACAAATTACATTACCTTCGTAGACCTTAGTTTCTTCATTTGTAAATTTGGGAATTTGGAACAAATGACTCAGAAGTCTCTTTGCTGTGGATCCATGACCCTGTGATTTTACTTGGTTAATCTTTGCCCTAGGTAGTTGATGATCTGACTACACAGACAGCTGATTCTGAAAGGACTCCCACATGAGTAATCACTGCTTTTGATTTTCTGTGTGGATGATCTGGGAGGAATGAGAACCACCTGGAGGACTGAGAATGTAAATCAAGGCTCAACCAGGAATGCCATCTTTAGATATTTCAAGAGTGATTACCCTGGTTCTTCTTGGTTCCACAGGACAGAATAAGGAACAATGGATGAAAGGTGTAAAGAGGCACATTTAGAAATTTAGTATAATTCTTTTTTTTTTGTGAGGCAATTGGGGTTAAGTGGTTTGCCCAGAGTTGCACAGCTAGTGAGTGTTATGTGTCTTAGGTCGGATTTGAACTCAGGCCCTTCTGAATCCAGGGCTGGTGCTCTATCTACTGTGCCACCTAGCTGCCCCAAATTAATATAATTCTAGCTAGCATTTCAGGTTTGCAAAGTGCTTTACGAACATTATCTCTTTTGATCTTACTTAATGTAATAAAAAACATTTCCTATTAGAGCTGTGAAAAGTGGAATAGGCTGCTTTGGGACTGAATGAGTTCCCCTCAGTAGAGCTCTTTAAACAGAACTGGATGACCATGTATTTCCTGGAGGGGATTTCTGCACAGGGATGGGATAGCTGGGAGTGGACCGTTCTTTCTGTGATAGTAAGAAAGTCAACAATGGCTTGTGAATGAGAGATATCCTCCTGAACTATATTCGTGCCCACTGTTATAGATAGCCCTGGAGTAGGCCCTCTGATTTTTAGACAAATGGCACATTTAAAAGTTCAATATACTATAATTTTAATTGAGGTGGTACACAGAAATCAGAAGAATTTTCTGACATCATCTGAGACCTAGTTAGAAATGGGGGCAAAAAAAAAGTGCCAGTAATTAATTCTTTATTTTAACACCTCGTTCATGAAACTAGTGGCTCTTTTTATGATTTCTTTTCAAGAGTAATTTGTAGCTTTAGCACCAGATAATTGCCTGGTTGCATCATCACATAATGCTGTTGTAATTATACTAGCCTGTGATTTTTTTTCTAGCAAAATTACATAGGGCTCACATGTAACATGTGGTTTGCAAAAACTTGTAATTAACTCACATAATCCTAGAAATTTTCATTTTAGTGATTCAGCTTTTGAGAAGTAGTACAGAAATATGTACCACTTCCTTCCCAGATGAGCCCTTGATTTATCCAGGAGAGCAGGAGTTAGAGACAGAAGGGACTTTGAAGAGCCTTTAGTCCTCATTTTAAAAATTATAATAACTCAGTTATACAGGGTGTCCCAAAAGTCTGAATGCAGTTTTAAGCCATTAAAGTTTAATAGCTATTAAAGCTATTAGAGCCTAAAACTGCGCTCAGACTTTTGGGACATCCGTGTAGTGCTTTAAGACATGCAAATGAGGGGGCAGCGAGGGGGCAGCTAGGTGGCGCAGTGGATAGAGCACTGGCCCTGAATTCAGGAGGACCTGAGTTCAAATTTGGCCTCAGACACATAACACTTACTAGCTGTGTGACCCTGGGCAAGTCACTTAACCCCATTGCCTAACCAAAAAAAAAAGAAAGAAACTTTACACAGCTGAAAGGACTGAACAACAGAGAAGTGAGGAAATAGAGGAGACAAGTGTCAATAGCTTTTTCTAGGAATTTGGTTGTGAAAGGGAGGATAGGCATAAGGCAGTGAAGAGATAAAGTCAAATGAAGGTATTTTAAGGATAGGGAGATCTTGGCATGTTAGCAGACATCGGGAGAATAATTATGGGAGACAGAGAGATCATAAATTAAAGAAAGTTATCAAAGAGATAACTCCCAGATGAGACAGGAAGGGATGAGGTAAAGGGCACTAGTAGAGGGAATAGTGTTGGCAAGGAGAAAGTCTGTATTTTTCTCTGAGATATAAGAAAAGGAGTTAGAGGAAATCTGATGTTTAGAATTAAGGAGAAGAGGGAACTCATGATGGATGACTTCAGTTTCTTCAGAGTCTTTGCTGGAAGGCTGTTGTAGGTGATTTCAAAAGGGGAAAAGAAGGCTTAGAACAGATGCTGTGGGGAGTTTGACAGACAGTAAATCAAGGAAGAATGAAATGATTGGCCCAATTGAGAGGAGACAAAATAAATTCGTAGTGGACCTCATTAGTGTGGTTGTAGGACTTCCAGGAGCATTCAGCAACTCAAGTATGGTAATGAAGAAAACAGATGGTAGAAGCAATCCAGGGGTGGAAATTGGAAAGAGATGAGTGGTGATAGGACAGAGGGGCAACGGATTCAAGGGTAGCGGACAGTAAAAAATTGATCTCAGTCAAGATTTCAAAAAGGAACAGGGGCTATGGCCAGGGAAAACAGAGAGAGTTGGAGTGAGTATAAGAAGTGCTGAAGGGGTCGCGAGTGGAAGAAGTTTAAGAAGCCCTGTTCTAGGTCATGAAGGTGAAATGCTTATAGATGATATGGGTTCCAGAGTATAAGCATCCCTCTGTGTGGCTGTGGTTTGGAGTGTGAAAGTGAAATCCTAAGGATTTGAGGAGGTTGATAAGCTGGGAAGCTGGGGTGTTTGTGGGGACATCAGCGTGCATATTGAAGACCCCAAATATAAGGGCTGGGTTGGGATTGAGAGGTAGACTGGTAACTAGGTACTGATCTCCTTGAGAAAGGAAAGAGAAGAATCTGATGACTAGTACATAAAAGCATCTGAATGAGATCATATATCTTGATGGAATGGACCTCAAGTGCTAAGTGATGGTGGTAAGGAGAGGGTTAAGAGTTGGCATCGAGAATCCTGGCCCATTGTATCAAGAGACCTGAAAGAAAGTACATTCAGTACTTTCAGGATCTCTGCCTTTAGTAGAGAGGTCATCTTCTAGGGGTGGAATGAGCTTGTTTCTGTCATTGCAATGATATGGAGAGCACATGAGAGGAAGAGGCCTAAAGTAAATGATAGTTTGGTATCAGTTGATTGGGTTTTCCATAGAGATAGGGAGAGAGCTGGACAGAGACATGACAGGGATAGGATTGGTGTAGATGGGGATTAAGGTCTGGGAAATGGCAGCAAGGCAATCACGTTTTTGCCTAGACAGCTTTTAGCTCTGAATCACCAGACTTCAGGGTAGAGGAGAGTTTGCTGGCTGTAGGACAATGGATCAATTGTCACACCCTTTCCATTAGCAGTGGTATTTGTGCCCAGGCCTCAGCTCAGTGTTGATTTGATTATCATGCCCTGAGCAAAATGTGGAAGGGTGGGAGTGGGAGTCTGGGCCAAGTCTGGTAGTAAGGGGTGGTGGCAGGAAGCCAAATAGCGAGCAGCCTGGCATCTACAGCCTTAGTGGTTACAGAGGGCTGAGGCATGGTTTGTTTATTTACCCTCTCATCATCAGCAAGGTCAATTCTGTCCCAAGCCCTAGCTTTGACATAGATTTGATTTTCAAATCAATGAGAGTCCATAGGAATTTGACGCCATATGACAGGAGGTCTAATGTCTGGTAATTTGATGGTTATAAAGGACCTTGACACCATTCGTGTAAAAACCATCTCAGTACTTCAGGGTATGGAAAGGGTTACCTGCACTAAGGCCTGACTTTAATATTGGATTAGGAGTCAAAAGCCCTGGGTTAGAATCTTGGCACTGCTTTTAATCATGCTCTGGTGGTGATCCTGAGTTGTCTCAGACTATGTCAATGGATGCGGAGAAGGCTTCAGATATGGGCTTAGTGATGGACTGTGCATCATATGAGGACCAACCTAAGTTGTATGGGTTTATCACACGTTTGGCCCCAATGAGATGAATTTTTTGACCACAGTAACTCTCCAAGACTATCCACTGAGGCCAGAGGGATTGGGATCTGTGTTGGTGAAGGGATACCCACACTAACAAAACTGGAGATCCTTGGACTACTGAAGGAGTATTATATAAAGATTTTTGTTTGTGGTTTATAGGTATTATACTTTGATTCTGATGGCAGTATTGGAGCATAAACATTCTAACCATCTACTCTTTGAGATATAGATTTCGTTATTCAACAAAAGTAACAACATAAGCAAACAAAAAAATTGATTTACAGAAAACCATAAATTCTAGTTATTTAGAGTTTGTTTTAAAACATATATATTAACTTTAACAAAATAATGAAATGGCTTAGCTTGCTTCTGTTTTCCGTTCTGATCTCTTTTTCTTCTGTATATATTTTTTCAGATTTTGTTGCTGCTGTTGTTATTGTTAATTATCATTATTATTATTATTATTTCTTTTTCTTTTTTTTGGCAATTGGGGTTAAGTGACTTGCCCAGGGTCACACTGCTAGTAAGTGTCAAGCATTTGGTCTGAGTTCAGGTTTGAACTCAGGTCCTCCTGACTTCAGGGCTGTTGCTGTATCCACTGCACCACCTACTGCCCCATTTCTTTTTATTTTTACATAGTTGTTGTCCATGTGCTTATGGCCCTTTTATATCTGTTCTCATTATTCTACATTATTTCATCTCTTCCTATATTTGTGTTCTTTATATTTGTAATTTCTTATGGTGCAATAATGTTCTATTATATACATATATATATATATGTATGTATACCACAGTGTGATATGTTCACGCATTCTCCAGCCAGATATATGGGTTATCTTCAGTATTTTGCTATTACAAATAAGGTTGCTGTACATTTATTGCCTAGGTCAATTTTTTTTCTCTCTTCACAGCATCCTCGGGGTTTTGTCCTTGTAGTAGGAGTGTGTTTTGTTCTAAAGGAACCCAGGCTGTCCTGAAGCAATCATAACTCCCCTCTTGAATTCCTATTTTGTCCATTCATAATGTCTCTTAAATCTATCTCTTCTTTTAGCATAAGATATTTTAAGTTCCCTGTTTTTAGTTTTCTAACCTGATAGCACAATTCTGGGAAATCATAGGAAATGCATATTTTCAGTTCTAGAGTGATTCTAATATGAGACACAAGATTTTGTTTAATTTATTCTTGCTTGACCTTTGGGCTCATTGCAATCACATTAATTCTCATTTTATGTTCCCTTAAGAAAAAAATTCTTTCCTTTTCAATAAGGCTCCCTGAAAAAGCTCTTTTTTGGTAGGTTGGGGCAGGTAGAAAGGCAGTCTGTTTCAACTTATTTCTTCTGGAAAAAAAATGAAAAGCTTGGTAGAGAGCAAGGCATGGGGGATTCTTATTACATCCCTTACTTTGAAAGTGCAGTTTTTTTCTATCTATTTGACATGGGGAGAAGAATCTTTTACAAGTGGCAAAAACCCATGAGCATAAGAACTAGCCACTGAACACAAGCCTCCAGATTGGACAAGAACAGATAACGTGCAGTGGAAAGAGCTCAATATTGGGAATTGGTAGGTTGCTTGGCTTTGTACCTTGCCTCTGTTACTAATTGCTGTACCTCTGGTCTTAATCAATTTGCTATCCCTCTCTGGGTCTCAGTGTCCCATCTATAAAGTGAAGAGTTTGGCAAAGTGAGTACTGAGGTCCCTTCTAGCTCTAACATGCCTTTTAAAAATTTTATTTATTTTATTTTTATCATTTTTTTCTTTTTAAATTTTGAGTTCCAGATTCTCTGCCACCCACCTCCCACACCCTCTGAAAGGGCAAACATATGATATCAATTATACATAATATGACTTTTGGAATTTGAAAACTAGTTCATTAAAATGACATTGGGGTCACACTTGATAATATTGTCAGTTATAACACATACATACTATTTCACAAGGAAATCATACAATCGCCCAAGTTTAAAAGGAACCTCAGAGATCATCTAATCTAACCTCTTTCTATTGTAAACAAGGAGGCAGACTCAAAGAGACTGAGTGACTTGCCCAATAATATATGGAAATACGTAGCAGAGGAAAATAGGAAATAATTAGCACAGCCAGGACTCAACGCCATGTCTTCTGACTCCCAGTCCATTGTTTTCAATTACTTATATCAGTTTGGGAGATTGCAGCTGGGGGGATCAGGGACCCAGGCAGAGAGCTGGACAGAGAAGGATCGTGAACTAAAGAAAGCAAGACTATACATGGGAATCTGTGTATGAGGCATGGGGCAACAGCAGCAAGAACAGAGGCTGGTATTGAGCCAAAGGTTTTCTGTAGCACAAGTGAGAGAGTTTGTCTTATAATTCCTGCTCAAAGCCAGAACCGAGGTGGCAGCAGGCCTGCACCCTCAGGTGGAGACAATTAGACACACCTGGATGGAGCACAGGAGGAGAAAGCAGGGGGAAAGAACAGCAATGTCACTGAAGTATTGTGATGTGTCATCTGAATAGATTTCATTGTGTTGTTTTTTTATGCCGCAGTACAGCCAAACAAGGATCCAGGATGTAAGCCATGCCTCATGGGCTACTTCTCTGATGCATTTTCTTCCAAGTGTATATCCTGGACCAAGTAAGTACACTTCACAGTGAAATTACACACAATTGCAAATGAATACACACAGAGAGAAGAGATGGGAGGAATTAAAAGAGAGTGCTACAGAATTTAAACAATTTGATCAAAGGAAAGAGGGAAGGAAAGGAGGAACTTATTAAGTGCCTACTATATATGACCCGTGCTGTGCTAAGTGCAGTATTATCTCATTTGGTCTTCTACAAGGGGCTGTTATGATCCTCATTTTACAGTTGAGGAAGCTGAGAGATATGGGTTAAGTAACTTGCCCAGGGTCACAGTGTCTGAGGCAGGATTTGAACTCAGATCTTCCTGAATCCAAGAGACCTAGTGCTCTAATTTATTTGTATTGATAGATTGTATTATATTCAGGCTGTGTCCACATGATGTTCAGATGAGGGTTAATTCATTAAGAGAGGATGAAAAATGGTTGAAATGAAATGAAAAAAGGGTTGATTGAGCCATTTCTTTGATTTTAGTTGCTTAAAACAAAAGCTTCCTATCACTTCACCCTCACTCTAATATGGAACATTTTAAAGAATTTTGTCTTAGCAGCTCCTTCCCTGCTTCTTATTGAACTTATGTTTATACTTGCTCTTACTTAATTTCTCTATTTCTCTTTAAATTATTTCTCAATTTTTCCTTGATATATTATTTTCCCTTCTTTCATTGTCATAAGTTTATCATGTGCCACTTAGAAGTACTAGGAAATAATAATAAAAGAAAGGGATTAAAAACCAATATAGAAAGATGGCCGTCCCCTACTGGGCAGACTGCTGATGACCAGCCTCTCAGCACCTAGCCAGGCTGACTCTTATATGGCAGCTGAAAGTTGTTGTCATGACTGTTCTAGAAGCTTTTCCAAATAGATGGGACCAGCCTGATTTTGAGCTCCACTGGCAGAGCCTTGGAGAACCCAGGGTCAGCATTCTGTAGAGGAAAAATATGAAATGCTTCATGAATTTGCATTTCACATAAACATATTTTAAAGATAGATTTTAATTTTAATTATTTTAAATAAATCCTTATAAAATATAAAGAAGTCTTTTAAGTAGTTGTGATTAAAGAGGGTAAGCATTTATCTACTGTAGACTTTTAATAATTTTCCAAAATACAATCACATTTTCTTATGAGAACTTTATACTTTTTTCAAAACAAGACTCCATGAGGGTTAAACACAAATTATATCATGGTTATTTGTGTGCCCTGGGCACTTATTTCCATCTGATTTTTTTTCTATTCCATTTAGCCATTTTGTAAAAGCTTTCTATGTTTCCAACTTGTGTTCATCTTTTCATAACCATTGGAATTTGTCACTAATCCACCTTAATTCAGGAAGGGTTAGTCAGTATTTCCTTTACCAAAAATATAAAACTGAGCTATAAATGACTATATTTTCATGTATTTCCTAGGGAACATTGACTAGGGTTTTCATTGGGTTTCTTCATTTCTTTTTTTGAGAGCATGATGTAAAGGCATTAATTTATATATATATATATATATATCTATTTTTAATTTTTTATTTTGCAGCTGTACCAGCCTTGGAATGGTAGAAAAAACTCCTGGGACTGATAAGTCAGATGTGGTTTGTGATCCTTTGCCACCTGAAAAGCCAGAATATGGTATATAATTTACAAAAGTACATGATGGTTAGAAGACATGCTCCAACACAATAAACTATTTCACATTCTGACTAAATTAGGTGCTACATCTTGAGTGGAACTGTTTTCTTTTCATTTTATGTTTGGAATGACACCAATTATTAGTACAGTAATTAACTTTCCATCAGTATTTTTATAGTATGAGTCATTCCAAGTGTATTGACTCAGAATTTTCTAGGTTGGTACTTGAGAGACAATGTTGTACTTATGTAGACAGGAGAAGAAAAAAGATCTAGGTATGTGAATGGGCAAAGATAGCTTTGACATCATGGCAGGAGTGGGTAGGACAGAGTGGGGAAATGCTGGGAGTCATTTAGGGGCCAGCAATGTGTTAGAATCCAACTCTGATTAATCAGAAAAGTAAGAAATTTTGTAAAGTGGGAGGTACTTAGACCGGTGGAAGGAAGTGTGTAAGATGAGCTTCTTTGTCATGTTTGTTTCAGGTAAAGGCCAGATGTGGCCAATTGTAGGGATGTGTGTCATAAGCAGAAGTGGAAAACTGAGTAGTCAGATGTGATGAGTTAGCAGTGGAGCTGGATGGATCTTTGCAGACTGTGTGAAGACAAATGAAGCAGAGAATAGTGGAAAGGAGTGGCTCAGATCATGTTGGAGCAGGGCCTGGCCACCGAGGTGCCCGCAGTGAACAGATGCAGAGATAAAGGAACAAACTGAGCTCCAACTTAAAGAAATTCTTGGTTCTCTCATTTTGGGATCCTCTCTTATAATGATGGCATTTATACAGTGTTTTAAGGCTCACATTTGTATAAGGTTTTAAAGTTGACATTTATGTAGTGTTTTAAGGTTTGAAAAGCACTTAAAGATATTATCTCATTTCACCCTTACAGTAGCCCTGTAGGTTAGGTGCTGGTATTGTCCCCACTTTATAGATAGGGAAATGAAGGCTGAGAGGGATTATTTGTGTAGGGCCATGTAGCTACTAAGGGTTTGAAACGAGATTTGAACTGAAATCTTCCTGACTCCAAGTCCAGCACTCTCTCTGCTGTGACACCTTGTTTTGTGTCTCTCGAAGGAGTAAAAGGCTTGAAGAAGGTGGAAGGAGTTAGGAGACCTTTCTTCCAGCCGTTCGAGCAAGACCTGTTGTACTACATCACCTTGGTGTGGAGCTGAGCTAGCTGTTACGTTAGTGGGACACATACTCTAGCAGAGCCCTCTAGAGTCAAAAAGGGCTTTTAATCTGCATGAAATCACAGAATCTCAGTACTGGAAGGAACCTTAAACTCGACCTGAGAGAATTTTGCTTTAAGATATCCCTGATCAGTGAGAGGGGAACCTGCTTTCCTTAGATGCAGCACATTCCACTTTTTGGGTGAAGTGAGTCAGTAGAAAGTTTTTCCTTACAGTAAACCTAATTCTGCCTCAGTGACTCACTTAATTCTGTTCTCAGGTTCAGCTGAATAAGTTTAATCTTTACAATAAATGACAATCCTCTAAATACTTTAAGGCAGTTAATACCTCCCCTTAAGTCTTCTTCTTCTTTTTTTTGGCAATTGGGGTTAAGTGACTTGCCCAGGGCCACACAGCTAGTAAGTGTCAAGTGTTTGTTCTGAGGCCGGATTTGAACTCAGGTCCTCCTGACTTCAGGGCTGGTGCTCTATCCAAGTCTTTTTCTTTAAACTAAACTTTACTTGTTTCATAAACTCATGTCCCTCTGACATCTCTCTAATCCCTCTAGGTCTAATTAGGCAGCAAGGTGACATAGCAAATTAACAGGGTTGGGGAGCCTTTGGAAGTCCTGGGTTTGAGTCTGGCCTCAGACGCTTAATAAGCTGTGTGTCCCTGAACAACTCACTTAACTACTCTGGGCTTCAGTTTTCTTATCTGTGAAATGAAGGAGTTGGACTCAATGGATTCTAAGGCCGCTTCTAGCTCTAAATATAGGATCCTACGATCCCTCAGTAACCTAACTGCCCTCCCCTGGATATATTTCAGTTTGTCAGTGTCCTTACTAAAACATGGTACCTCAAAGTGAGTATCTCAGATGTAGCCTGACTAGAGCAGAGTGGGTCAGGACTTTGTCAACAATCAGTTGACAAGCCTTTATTAAGTGCCTACTATGTACCCGGCGTCTCACTTATCCTGAACATTTGATTTCTCTTAATTTAATCTCAGATAACATTGGATTTTTAAGTCAGCAAGTTAGACTGATGACTCATCCATCCTGCAGTCTGATTTTTTTCACGTGAACTGTTAAGTAGCCATGCCTCCCCAATCCAGACCTTATAACCTCACCCATTTGAATTCAAATGTAGGAAGATACACTCACCTCTACATTTCATCTATCCTGGACAATCAAGATCTTGTAAAATCCTAGTGATGTCTCTAACATGTTGACTATCCCTCCTATATTGGTGTCTCCTGAAAGTCTGATAATTATACTTATCCTTTATCCCTTATCATTTATCCAAGTCATTGATTTAAAAAAATATTAATAGGACTACACATAGAACTCTCTTTAAGGTGATATCAAACTGTTAGTGATTACTCTTTGGATCTAGACATTTAACCAGTTACAAATCACCCCATTCACATCTCATCCTGTCTACAAGAATGGCAGGAGCCTTTTATCAAATGCTTTGCTAAAATTGATATACATAAGCATTCTCCTCATCTAGTAAATCTTTTAAAAAAACTAAATTAAATTAGACTCTCGAGGCAGTTCTCTCCTTTTCTGTTTTATTGAAATTGTTTCTCTTTGTTCAGAATCTCATTCTTAAGAGCTTATCATTTCTCAGCCAACTTCCCCTGCAAATTCTGCCTGTCCTTTTCTCTAAACGCATTAAAATCTGCTCTTCTAAGTCTGGGATGTATGTCAAACGCTATGCCCAACTCTTCTCTCCTCTGTCACAAATTTTAAGACTGGTCACTTCTCTGTGAAGTTCTTATCATTTCTAGCCCCCACCCCAGCAACTTGTTTCTATTTGTTACTAAGAATTAGATCCAGAATAAGTATTCTGCTCATTGGTTCCCACACCTTTTGAGGGATAAAATTGTCTTTTAGGAAAGACAAGAAATTATTGGTTGCTTTTTTGAGGCAGAGAGAGAACTCTATCAGAGGTATGAATGACTAAAGTCTTCCCTCACTACTCCTATATTATGCTTCTGTGCTCAGGCTTATGATTTGTTTCTTTTACTTCTTATCTATTTCCTCCTTCTATCTGTACATGGTCTGGAGGATATTTTGATGACAATTTTGCTTCTGTTTCTGCCTCCATTGATTTTCATCCATGCTCTCTACCATCCTTCCGTACTTTGTTTCCTGAATTTCCTTACATGAAACACATATTAATGTACATTGTTACTTACATACTTCCCCTTTCCTTGTCCTGTTGTTGTTGTTGTTGTTGTTGTTGTTTTTAATAAGGCATACTCTTCAAAAATGACATCAGTTGTTCAGTCATGCCTGACTCTTTGTGGCCTCATTTGGAGTTTTCTTGGCAAAGATAGTGGAGTGCTTTGCCATTTCCTTCTCCAGCTAGTTTTACAGATGAGGAAACTGAGGCAAACAGGGTTAAGTGATTTGTCCAGGATCACAAAGCTAGTAGTGTCTGAGGCTGGATTTGAACTCGGGAAGATGACTTCAGGTCTGGCACTCTATCTACTGTGCCACCTAGCTGCCCTGTGATAGCCACCAAACCAGTTACCATAGAAAGGAATAGCAATAAGAAAGGAAGCTATGTGACCGTGGCCAAATCACTTAACTCCATTTGCCTCAGTTTCCTCATCTGTAAAATGAGCTGGAAAAGAAAATACCAAACAACTTTAGTATCTTTGCCAAGAAAACTTCAAATGGGGTCACGAAGAGTCAGACATGACCGAAAAATGCAACAAAATTGGCGGATGTTGGTAAACAGTTTTCTTCATCATTCTACTATATTCATTTTCAAGTCATCTTGTTCTGTGTTAGTAGTGTGAAGTGTAAAAAAAGCCATTTCAATTACATTAAATTAAAAAGTGTTTTAGTTTTTTTACGAGTAAAACAAATATAACCAAGATCAGAGGAAAGCAGAAAACTGGGGGAAAAATTTTATAGACAGATTCTCAGATAAAGGTCTCACATCTCAAATATATGAAGAACTTTGTCAAATACATAAGAATATGAGTCATTCCCCAATTGATAAATGGTCAAAGGATATGAACAGGCAGTTTTCCAACAAAGAAATCAAAACAATTTATAGTTGTATGAAAAAATGTTCTAAATCGGGGGAATATAACTTTTATTAGCCCTCCATCCCTAGATGAGAGCCAAATTACTCCTGTATTTTAAATCATAGTCTAGAAATCCAAACCCTGTTTTCAGATATCATCCTGTGGGGGAGCAGTGTGCGAAACAGACCTATGACCCTACTTCTATGTAGGGATCGCTTAGTAAGGAATTTCCTCCATCAACCCATATTGGAACCTTCTCTGCAACATAGGGAGTTGCCTGATGCCCTGAGAGGTTAAGTAACTTGCCCAGAGGTAATATGTGTCTGACAGATACCATGATCTTCAAGACCTGTTGACTTCCCAAATATGCCCTTCTCTTCTGAAGTCCCTATACTATATTGTAAAAAGTGATGAAAATATCTCATTTACCCCTGAGGTCTTTGGTTTCTTTCCCAGGACTTTATAATTCCTTATCAAAGCTCTCTGGTCTCCACCTGTCATCTAAGTACCAGCCCAGCTAAATTTGGAAAGGTTCATAGGCATTCAAGTGATGATGAATTTTTTTTTTGTTACAACTAATTAAGTCACTTGCTAAAATATGGCAAAACTTTGTTTTGTACCACATTGGCAAATTATGAGGTCTTTAATAAAAGTTGTTATTCTAGAAATATTGAATTTTATGATTTGGGGGCATGATGAAGAGGATTTTTTGAAGCTTATAGAATAAAACCAAATATTACACTAATGCATATTTTTTCCCCATACAGAATCACCAAAATACTTACACAATATAATCTTTCTACTCCTCCTGGCAAGTTTGGCAGTCATTACAGTCATCATCTTTGGGATCTACTATAGGAAGGAAGGGAAAGCGCTGACAGGTATTGTGTCTCTGAGTAGTTCAGAAGCCATCTCATGAGAAAACTTGTATTTCTAGATGTATGTTTTCTTACTTTGTCAAGTCAAGTCAGCGAGCCTTTATTAAGTGTCAGCTATGTGCCAGACACGATGCTGAAAATTGTCATGCTAAGCTGTTTTTTATTTAAACCAGCCCAAGCAGCCAATCATATTTGATCGATTTTCTCTAAGTGCAAAGAGCGTGTGATTTGTTGAGCACAGATTCCCAAACATATCGAACTCTTCTGGCCTTCAAAAAGTTGGAGATTGCATAGGGCAGCAAATATTCATTTAGGAGGAGACTCTTCATCCATTTATTTGTTCAACAAGCATTTGCTAAATGCAAACTCTAAACAATATCAGAAATATGACTGTGCTTATTTTATATATATATAAACATGCATATAGATATAGAAATATATATTACATATATATATATATGCATACTTACACATACACACATAAACATGCTCTCTCTCTCTCTCCCCTCCTTCTCTTCTCTTTTTTTTCCTCTCCTCTCTCCCTCCCTCACTTTCACTCTTTCTCTCCCTCTCTCTCATTTTCTGTCTCTTTCTCTCATTTCCTCTCTCTTGCTGTTTCTATCTCTTTTTCTCCCCTTCTCTTTCCCTTCCTCCCTCTCTCTCTCTTGTAGCAGTGCTACTTCCAAAGCTCCCTTATTTCCATTTTAAAAATTAATATATTAAGAAGTGTTATAGTTATGTTTGCATCTGTTGACCAAATATGACCTCTTACTCCTCCAATCTGCTGAGGTGCTTGTGGCCACAGAACTTTGCATGGTTCTTATTACATGCTGGCTCTGTCTCCTATGTGGCATTTATTACATGGGGCCTATTGCACTTAATTAAGGAAACATTCACTAAGAACATAGTAAATGCACAGGCACTATTATAGGTACTAAGGCAGAGTCCTGATTTGTAACCATGTCTTATCTCCTTAACAAGATTGTAAACTCCTTGATGTTAGGAGGACCCTGACTTACGTAGCTTTATCATTGTGTATAGCATCCAGCATGGTGCCTTGCATGTATTAAGGGCTTAACAAATATTTGTTGAATGAATGAATGAACGAATGAATGAATGAGTACAGCTGTATTCATCATTGATCTTTTTGTGTGGATGGATCACATTTTGATTTAAAAAAAAGTAAAAATATCTTTCTGAGGAAGGAACCAAAATGTTCTTCATCAATTGTCACCATTAAATAGATACTAGAATTTTAAAAAGACTTTTGGGAAGTAATCTTGTGCTGGCAATAGAAATTTGTTCAGTGATCCCTTTTGGATTATTTTAAGATACTTGTACTCTTAGCGGGACAGCCCTTCTGTCTGTAGGCTCATTCTTATCCCCCCCTGTCTTTTGGAAGAGATTGCTCTCACTATCATCCACTCTCTTTAATTTTCAACCTCTCTCTATCTACTGGTTTCATCCTTGCTGCCTTTACACACCTGTCTTCCCCATCCTTAAATAAATAAAAATAAAACCTTCACTATACCTTACCATCCCCTCAAGCTACCATATTATATCTCTCTTCTCTTTCCTAAACAAACTCATAGAAAAAGCTGTCTATACTTGCTGCCTCCATCTCCTCTCCTCTCACTTACTTTTCAACCTTTTGCAGTCTATCTTCCAATTATCCCTTAACAGAAACTTCTCTCTCCAGAGTTACCAGTGATTTCTTAATTACCAAATCTGATGGTCTTTTCTCAGTCCTCATCTTTATTGATCCCTTTGCAGCATTTGACACTGTTGACCACTGTCTCTTCCTCATTGTTTTTTTCCTTTCTGGGTTTTCATGATTCTTCCTGTTTGATCTCTCTTCTCAGTCTCCTTTCATGGAATCATCATGGAATCATTATATGTGTGGTTCTACCCCATACCTCTGTCTTGGATCCTCTTATTTTCTTTCAATAGTGTAATGATCACATACAGTAGGTGTCAATATCCACACTGTAGTGCCTTATTCCTTCCACAGTGGTGTTTGGACACCAATTTACTCTCTGGGCTGGGCTGGCTATCTCAATCCAATCTATTCTTACAGTATAGTTCTAGATTCCCAGAGAAGTAACACCAGTGCAGTTATACTCAAATTCTCTCAGAGTCTAGGAGTAACTCTGTTTGGGGGAGAATATACTCATCACTTTATCTCTTGAACCCCTGCTGATGTGTTTCTATTTATACAAACCAGTCACTCAAAATGGTGATATTTTTATATCATAATCTTAACTATTTACTAAGCAGTGAAACAAAAGAAATAATAATACCTTCACAAGTATTCATATATTGAAGCAAGTGGAAGGCTAATAAAATACATCATAATTTGCACATAAGCACTGTCCCACCAGTGCATTCAGTTTATGTTTGGAAGAATTCACAAGAAACTAGCAGGGAAGTACATAAGAGAATAAAATCCATAGACTCACAACTCTGAGTTTCAGACATTGGTCCCTTTAGGATCAGCTGCACCACACAAAACTACTTTTCTGCCAACTGTTTCTCTGCTTATCCTCATTGCTGTTCAACTTGGCAAATCCTCTTCTTTTCCATTTTTTAACTGATATAGCATTTGCAAGCTCTTTCACAATCACACTGAAAGAGTATTTGAATAGTGTTATAGTATTAATTTGGATAATAGTTAGTTACCTTTAAGCCACAAAACTGTAAAGCCCATCAGTCTGGCTATAACTGGGCAGAGTAGTCCAGCTCAGTTCAGCCAGCTATTCACTTACCTGGATGCTGTGTTTTGCAGTCAAATTATAGTAAACAGAGCTTATAGCAAAAGGTGAGGTTGGCTTTCTGAGCAAGGAAAATCAGCCTCAGCTCTTCACTCACCAGGATTCTACATCTTCCAATTACATTTCAGCCTCTCTTCCTATACAACCAAAACAAAAAAAATCATAACTTCTTTCCCCTTTCTTCTTTTCCTTCTCAAACTAAAGAGGACAGAAGAGGACAACAGGCACTTCTGAGAGACTTCACCTTTCTTAAGCTCTAGAGGGCACCAAAGAATAATATCTGGAATTGAAGCTCTTAGCCATTGAAGTTCATTCTCTCTAAATAATCAAGAATCATGAAGATGCCTTCTGTCTTCTGACTGCTCCAGGTGTCTCTTCTTCACACAGTTCCAATAGACTTGATTTTCATCCTTTGCTGTTCCTTCAGCCTCCACTTGTCGGGCATTTTCCTCTTCAGTTTCAGCCTAAACCTCAGCCCTCTATAACATGTATTTTAATGACTTCAATCACAGCCTCCTGGCATTTATTGACTCACTTTCACTTCAAAGGCAACAAGAAGCCAAATTTCCACTAGGAAATTGCAAACTTTATTTAATCCTCAGTCTTCAAAGAGTTGTGTGTTTTAATTTTGTGTATGTGTCTTTTATTCTCTTAAGTCATAAAACTGTTATATGCTAATAAGCTGAGGCATCACAGTATCCTGCAGCTCTGTGTTCTCAACATGGTCCATCAACTCATTTTATATACTGAAAATTGTGTTTCTTCATCCTCTTACTTATCCAGTTTTTAATAAATAAAAGCTCTTTTTCTGTCCCCTTAAAGCATCAACTATTCACATACAAATAAGGCATCACCTTACATCTTTCACAAAGTAATTTAAGTCTTCATATTTTTCAAAGTTCATTTTCTGTTGCTCAAGTCCCATATTACAATCATGTTTCTTTGTATACTTTAGCAGTTTTTAATTAGATAAAGGTTCTCCCTACTTTTTTCTGGCATCAAAATATTCATCTACATCAGAAACAATGTTTTACATCCTTTGTCAGTGATTTTAATCCTTTATCTTCATATAAACATACTTTTTTTCTGTTCTTTCATTACTAATCTGTATGAAAAGAAAAGTAAAGGGGACATCACCTGTCACTATATTTTCTCACTTGGTGACTTCATCAACTCATATGGTTTAACTACTATCTTTTTGCAAAATATCTAGTCCTAGTCTCCAAATGCTCAGGTATCCAGTCCTAGTCTCTCTTCTGCAACTTCAATTGCCTGGTGGAATTTCAAACTGGATGTCATGTAGACATATCAGACTTATTAACATGTCTAAAATATAGTTCATTATCTTTCCCCTCATACCTACCTATTTTCCAGACTTTCATGTTTCTGTCAAGAAACATCCTTTCATAGGGCAGCTAGGTGGATAGAGCACTGGCCTTGGAGTCAGGAGGACCTGAGTTCAAATCCAGCCTCAGACACATAAACACTTACTAGCTGTGTGACTTTGGGCAAGTCACTTAACCCCAATTGCCTCACCAAAAAACAAACAAAAAAGAAACATCTTCTCAGTTTTTTAGCTCTTCACTCTGAAGTTATCTCACATATCCATTGGTCAGAGCTTGTCATTTCTACCTCAGTGACACCTCTCACATCGTCCTCTTCTCTCTTCTCACACTGGTGCTCTGATGCTCATCACCCCACCTTGAACTATTGAACTAGCCTCTTAATTGATGACTATGCCTCAAGTCCTTCCCCATTTCAATCCATCCTCCACATGGCTACCAAAACAACTTTCCTAAAGTGCATATCTGACTATGTCACTCCTTTACCCAATAAATTACAGTGGCACTCTACCTCCTCTAGGATCAAATATAAACTTCTCTATCATTGAAAACCCTTTACAACTTGGCCCTGAACTGCTTTTCCAGACTTGTTGCACATTGCTCTGTTTCATACACACTACAGTCCAGCCAAATTGGCCATCGACATTTCATGCATAGCACTCCATCTTCCATCTCTGTCTTTTCACTGGCAGGTTCCCATGCTTGGAATGCAATCCCTTCTTATCTTTCCCTTTTAGAATCCTTATTTTCTTTCATTAACTCACCTTCTATAGGAACCCTTTCCTGATTGTCCCCACTCAATTGTTACTACCTCCTCCCCTCCCCACCATTACCTTTTATTTATTTGGTATCTACATATCCAAGATGTCCCAAAACTCTTAGTTCATTCAAAGCTTTAACAGGTTTTTAAATCGTCCTGTATACATTTGTACTCTCTCTTCTTTCTTCTTCTTCTTCTTCTTCTTCTTCTTCTTCTTCTTCTTCTTCTTCTTCTTCTTCTTCTTCTTCTTCTTCTTCATCTTCTTCTACTACTACTACGTCTTCTTCTTCTTCTTCTCTTCATCTTTCTCCTCCTCCTCCTCCTTCTCTCTATCTCTGTCTCTGTCTCTCTCTGTCTCTATCTCTGTCTTTCTCTGTCTCTGTCTCTGTCTCTGTCTCTGTCTCTCTCTCCTCCTACTTGTCTCATGGATCCTTCTCAATCTGCTTTATTAGATTATCATCCATGTATCACTCCCCCAGTTGTGGTTATCCCTAAAGACTGTGTCCTGGACCCTCTCTTTTTCTCTATTTATAATCTATTGTGATGATCTCAATGTTATCCCCAGTATTTTTCCTTTTGTTTATTATTACAGCTCATCTGTGGCTCTGGATCAATGACACATGCAGCATCCTGAGACAAAATAAGGTAAAGCCAAGTGTGTTTGCACATTTATTTTGTACTTTTTGACCCTGGTTTCACTGTGTCTGAGAATGAGCATTGGGCTTGGAGTCAGGAGAGGCTGGAGTTGAGATCCTGATTCATACACCAACCAGCTATATGACTGTGCAAGTTACTTTATCTCTCAAGAGCCTTTGTTTCCTCTTTTCCAAAATGGGGATAATAATGCCTTCACTATTTATCTCACTGGTTTTGTTATGAGAATCAAATGAGGTCATGTTTGTAAAGCATTTGATAAGCCTTAATGTGCTAAATGTCATTTATTATAGTTCTAATAATTATTATTATTACCAAAAACAAAGAACAGCATTTTCTTCCGTAGTCCTCCATTGGAGTCACTCTTTTTTTTGTGAGTGGGAAGGAACATAAATTGCTGAATTTTTATTTTCATTAAGAAAGAGCCTAATAAATTAAGAACTTTCCATATATCTCCACAGATCTGATTCTGCCTCATTCACTTGCTTAAATTTATGGTGACTTCAGATGGAACTTGGCTAGTAAAGCATGATGAGGTCTTGAGATTGAGTTATTTTCTGGGGGAGGGTAAAGGAGAGCAAGGCATTGAAGAACATGTTAGCTACATGTAGTAGCCTTATCTTTTGAAATACAAAATTTCTATCTCAGCTTCCAAAATTCATATTATTTAATATTTCTGAAATATCTATAAATAAGGAAGATACTTGGCACAGTGTATGTGACATCAAATCCCTCTAAATACTGTTTGTCTTAACTTCTAACCATCTGTGTTCTTTATCTGTGACATAAACATTAATACACACACACACACACACACACACTTTCTCTCTCTCTCTCTCTCTCTCTCTCTCTCTCCCTCCGAAGAATCAAGGCTTTTTTTGTACTCTATAATGTGCTGTGTACCAAAAGAATTAGGGAAAAAAGATTTCAATTGCATCTGAAATTTTAAAATCATCATCATTATGAACAGATGGCTCTTTCTCACAATGAAATGTTTCCTATTCTTAATTAAATATGATGAATATTTTTAGCAAAATGACAACTTTTTTTCCCCTTAAGCCTGGTACTAGTAGAAAGAAGGAGAGACTGGAAGTCAAGCAACTTAGATTCACTTGTTGGCTTCAGCCCTTCCCAGTGCTGTGACCTTGGACAATTGACAGAAACCTCTCCAAGTCTCAGTTTCCTCACTTGTAAATTGAGAATATTGTTACCTCCATGAATTATTGTGAAGAAAGTGCTCTGTAAGCCATGAAACTTTATATAAATCCACATTGGCATTAGTATATACATGGATTTTATCATGTGAGTTATGATCTAATTCTGTACTTTTGGTATAGCCTTAGAATATAAAAAGTTTCTTTCTAAAGATTTTTGGCTTGGGATTATTTTGATTTTGGCTTCATTTTGTTAATCTCCTTTACTTTTTTAAAATTGTGAACTGAAAGGAAAAGGACATAGTTGAATGGTGCTGTGTTAAACCCTTTAGTTTTCTGTAACATCTGTAGGATAGTAATGTCCATATGATAATGGCTGAAGTTTACATCATCTTGGAACTCTCAGCCTAGTTCCCTCTTCCCTTGGGGCCCCTCCCTCTGATAGGAGGGTGCAGAGCTCCTTCTAGAGCCTCTGTTTAAGGAGGGTGCCAAACCAGCCATCTCATCATTCCCCACCCAGCTCCATTCCTTTGGACTCCTCCTTTATGTTTGGTACCTTCCCTCCTCCACCCTACCTCACCCCTCTTTACCGCTTCCTTTTGAGTGCTGTGTTCCTCTGTTAGAATGTAAGCTTCTCCAGGGAAAGGTCAGGGACTGTCCTTTGCTTTATTTGTATGCCCAGCACTTAGCAGCACAATCTTATCCGAGCCTCACAACGAACAAGTTAGATAAACACTGTATGCATTATTATAATATTCATTTTATAAGTGAGGAATCTGTAACTCAGAGACATTAAGTGATTTACCCATTTTCACATGATTGATAAGTGCCAGAAAGGTGATCTGAATCTGTGCCTTCCTGGTTTGAAGTCTAACACTTTATCCATTACATCACACTACCTCTCACACAGGAAGATAGCATATTTCTGGTGGCATTGTAACTATGGCTTAATTTTTTTTATCTTTATGGGAAAATATTTGGATTTGTTTGACTTGGTGGTGTCCCAAAAGTTTTAGTGCAGTTTTAAGCCATTAAAGATTGATTAAAGGATATCAAAAGAATCAATGGAAAAAAATGTGAAAGAAGGTAGTCTAGCCATACCAGATTTCAAGCTGTATTATAAAGCAATAATTATCGCAACAGTCTGGTACTGACTAAAAAATAGACTGGTGGATCAGTGAAATAAATGAGGTACAAATTACATTATAGTAAATGACCATTGTAATCTAGTGTATGATAAAACCAGAGACCCAAGTTTTTGGAACAAAAATTTATTATTTGACAAAAACTGCTGGGAAATCTGGTTGGGACAGTCACACAGTATACCAAGATAAGGTCAAAATGGGTACATTATTTACACCTAAAGGGTGATACCACAAGCAAATTAAGAGAACGTGGAATAGTTTATCTGTCAGATTCATGGATAAGGGAAGAATTTAGGACCAAAGAAGATACAGAAAGCATTACAAAATGTAAAATAGATAATTTTGATTATATAAAACTAAAAAGTTTTTATACAAGCAAAACCAATGCAACTAAAATTATAAGGAAAGCAGAAAATTGGGGGGAAATTTTTGCAACAAGTATCTTTGATAAAGGCCTCATTTCTCAAATATATAGAGAACTGAATCAAATTTATAAGAATACAAGTCATTTCCCAATTGATAAATGGTCAAAAGATATGAACAAACAGTTTTCAGACAAAGAAATCAAAGCTATCTATAGTTGGATGAAAAAATGCTCTAAATCATTATTCATTAGAGAAATGCAAATTAAAACAACTCTGAGATACCCCCTCACACCTGTCAGATTGGCTAATATGACGAAAAAGGAAAATGCTGTATAGATAGTGGAGGAGATGTGGGAAAACCGGGACACATGCAGTCAGTGGAATTATGAACTGATCCAGCCATTCTGGAGAGCAATTTGGAACTGTGCCCAAAGAGCTGTAAAACTCTGCATACCCTTTAATCCAGCAATATCACTGCTAGGTCTGTATCCCAAAGATATCCAGAAAAAGGGAAAAAGGACAAAAATATTTATAGCAACTCTTTTTGTGGTGGCTAAGAATTAGAAATTGAAGGGATGCCCATTGATTGGGGAATGGCCAAACAAGCTGTGGTATATGACTGAGAGAATAGTACTGTGCTATAAGAAATGACAAGCAGGATGATTTCAGAAAAACCTGGAAAGACATATATGAACTGATGCATTGTGAAATGAACAGAACCAGGAGAACATTGTACCCAGTAACAGCAATATTGTTCAATAAAGAATAGTGAATGACTATTCTCAGCAATACAATGATCCAAGACAATCCCAAAGGACTAATGATGAAGCATACTATCTGCCTCCGGAGAAAAAATTGATATTGTTTGAATACAGACTGAAGCATGCTATTTTTCACTTTCTTTCTTTCATTTTTTTTCTTTTATTTGAGTCTTCTTGTACAAAATGACTAATATGGAAATATTTTACATAATTGCACATGGATAATCTATATCTGATTGCTTACTGTCTCAGGGAGAGAGGGAGGGAAGGAGAGAGGGAGGGATAGAATTTGGAACTCAAAACTTTAAATAAAAATGTTAAAATAAAAAAAAGATCTGATTAAAATGTGAATCCCACTGTTTAAAGGAATATCTCCTGATAGCAACAGACCTCAAATCCTGAAGAGTGCCAGTGTTACTCAACAGACAAGGCCTATTACTTTTTTAAAAATCCATTCCCCATTTACTACTTATCTAGTTAAGGTATAGACAGTTTGTACTGTAGAAAGTTCTCTGCTTTATTCTTCTATGTTTTCTGTACTGAATTAAATAAATTGTAAAGTAAATTCCTGTAGTAGTGCAATACTGTGCATTTATAGGTACCCTTTGTGTGTATTGATGCTGACAAAAATTGCTGTAAGTTTCATTTTCGATGTTTGCTCAGAAAATATTTGTGTTCTAAAGACTTTGGATAACATTTTTTTTACCTTCTGGGTTTAAATTGGCAGGAATCATCTGGTGATAATTTCATCCATACACACATGACAACATCGAGTGCTAGCCAGGCTTGTGAAGATGTTTTATTATTGACCCCAGAAGAAAAGATGGTACCTGAAGACTCGTGTTATCCACAGGGACATGTCGTGTGTGGGGAAGCAGATCCGTGTAAAGTCGGAGATAATGCCATGCTGTCCTTGGTCAGGGAGACTGAGGAAGATAACTTTAGGCAGATTCCCACAGAAGATGAATATGTGGACCGAGCTACTCATGGTTCTGATTGTTTATTGTTATTGAGTCGGCCTGGAAGCAAGCCAGCTTCTCCTTTCTCAGAGCCCTTGGAGGTTGGGGAGAATGACAGCTTAAGCCAGTGTTTCACTGGTACCGAAAGCACGATGGATTCAGAGAGCTCCTATTGCACTAAATCTTCATGCAGGACTGACTCCATCCATATATCCTCTGAACTGTACTTGCAGAAATCTTTCCACTGCAATGACAGTAACCTTGCTAAGGAGGTGGAAAACAGTGACAGGAATCATTGGGCAGCTGACCTTGACTTAACAAATGGCTTTAGGGGCTGCAGGGAGCCTCTCAGGAAGTACACTGAAGCTTCTGAGAAGAAAGCTGACCACATCATAGCATCCTTTGAGAATGGACCTTTCCCACAGTGCACCTGTGGTTCAGACCTTCCTCCAGAAAGTCAGAGTAGCCTGGCAAGTGATGCTGAGGGTGAAGACTTGTCCTTTGATGGGACTGAAGTGAAGTTCCCTAACACAAAAAGAGGCAGTTCTGGGTCAGGTGGTACCTCCAGCGACTCGCCTCTTGCATCTGGTAAGTGACCTTAGGTCCTGCCCACTTCTTTACATAGAAGGACTAGAGTCTTTTTCAAGGTCACACATACTTTAGGGAAGAAGGGAGATAAACTTTACTGACCCCCAGAAAGTGGTACCTTCACCAGTTTTCTCTTTATTTTCACCATCTACATCTTCCCTCAGCCCTCATGATCATTTCTGTGCTCACATATACACATATATTTCTGTGCATACTTTTTGTTCCTGGTAGCCTGAGGCAAAATTGTGACATAAGCAGAGTTCACTGTTCCCAAACTCCCCATTCTGTGGCATCCCTGCTGGTGCCCTCAGGCACCTGGTACCCTCTTGGCCCTTCGTTCCATTCTTCAATCAAAAGCTCTTCTCAGAGCCTTCTTTCATACTCTCATCTAAACAATTGATAAAAGCTTAAAATAGAAGGCTATTTACATTTTAACAACATGACATGTACTTTTCAAGATGAATCTCTGTTGGTAGAATTTTAATCTGGCAGAAGATGGCAGGTCTTTCCTCTGCCCCTAAAGTCATACTCTGTGGTTTTCACTCACTTGGCCTACCCATGGAAAAAACAGCTATATTTGCACGAAATACATTACCATAGAATTCTTCCTAATGAAACCCCATATTTCATTTCTACCTGCCTTTATCTGTTAATTCCCTTTTCATGCAGAAGCCACTACTTCTCCCCCTACCTCTTAGAGTCAGTTTGATACATAATGGATTTGGAATCAAATGACCTGGTTTTAAATCCCAGTTCTACCATTTAGTAGCTCTGGTGACTTTGGGCAAGTCACTTAACTCCCCTAGATCTGAGTTTTTTCATCCATAAACTGAGAGAGGAAGGTTGGATTTAAGAAACTTTACAACTTCAAATCTGTGATAATATAGTATAATGTAGTAAGCCTGTTCAGTCCTGGAACTACTTTGAAATATTGGTGCTAATTGGCTGGTGTGTTTTTATGACATTCAAATGAATTGTTTTGGGCTCTGAGAGTTGCCTTAATATCCTTTTGGGAATAGAGATGACAAGGAAGAATCAGCTAGCATGAGGGCCTGCTTTTACTGTGATGGGGCATAGGTATGTTTGAAAGGTTTTTTACTTGTTTGTTTTAAGCAAAGCACAGGCATAAAAGGAGGGGAAAGGTAAATGTTTGGGATCAGTCGTTTTTTAAAATGCTTTTCAGTGGGATGGACATCAAATTAACGACACCCTTTCTTAATTCTCCATTTGTCATCACATCCTCAATCCACTTAATGATATAGTCTACATTTACTTATCTGTTACCATGTTGTATTCCCTCACTAAAGCGTAAGCTCCATGAGGTCTTACGTTTGTATTTGTATCCCTGGAACCTAACATAGTACCTGGTACATAGTAGGTGCTTAATAAGAGCTTACTGATAGATGATTAATGTTGAGGATCTCTAAATATGGGTACCTCTGAATACTCTGAGCATAGCCCTAAAGTCAAGAGAATAATTTTTAATTTCTAAACTTTCAGTAACAAAATTTGGAGAAGAGTGGAGGGAAAAGGACTAAGCTTATATTTCCAGGGTTAGTACTTTTTTAAAAAAAAAACTCAAATCATCCAAATTATCCTCTACAATTTTTCTAGATTCTAAGAACATAAATAAAACTGTAATTAATTAAATGTTTATTGTCTATCATATAATTTTATGTGGTATTAATTTCATAATACATATTTTAGGTCAAATTTATTATGCAGTAAAATGTCTTCAATTTTTTTCACATCCAGAACCAATTTACTTATATTGTGCATATGCCCATTTTATAGGACTTGGATCATAATTTTACTACGATGAGTGATTATAGAGCCTTATAATTGTATTTTTACTTTTTTTTTCTTTTTATGTTGTTGGCTATATCTATGATTTATTTGATGATTTTTGGCCAGGTACACAAATCACAATTGCAATGTTGTCCTATAGGAAAATTTATTTCTGCTTTACAAAGGTCCGCTTTATGATATAGCTTCCCAGGAAAGCATTGAGTATGGTAGAAAGTTCTAGGTGTGGTTGGAGGAGAGGAAAAGATAAGAAAAAGGAAAGGAAAAGAAAAACCAAGCATTTATTAAACTCCTACTGTGTGTTAGTCATAATACTTTACAAATATTATCTCATTTAATACTCCGAACAACCCTGGGAGGTAGGGGCTATTATTATCCCCATTTTGTAGTTGAGGAAACTGAGGCTGAAAGAGGTTAAGCGACTTGCCCAGAGTCACACATCTAGTAAGTGTCTGAGGTCAGATTTGAACTTGGGCCTTCCTGACTCCAAGACTCGCCTTACCACCTAGTTGTTTCTAGGTGGAAGGGAGAAGAAAACAAGTAGGAACTTCATTTATTGCTTCTTAATCCCTTATTATTTATTTGTTTGTGTATTTACAGTTCAAGTTCATTCAGGGTAGAAAAATAAAATTTTATTTTGAAGCTCCTTGATGTTAGTATGCAAAACACAGGAACTGTTTTTGAATGATAATAATACTGTTAGGTTGGCTCAACAGAGTCAGACCAACCTAACCTGTTAACTAAAAGCTTTGTGTTCAATTCAATTCAACAAGTATTTTTGAATATTACATTCAAGGCACTGGGCATGAAAAGGCAGAATGAAAAATAGTCCCCTGTCCTCAAGCAGCTTACATTCTTTGGGGATGCCAGCACACAGATAAGTAAATATAAAATCATTCGTAGTTTGTGGTGAAATTACACAGTTACATTGAAGGATAATCCCCAATTTCAGTTTAACTGAGATCCAAGAATCTGATATCCAAGGAGACGTGATGGTCTTTACGTATGTTGTTATGTTTGCCTTTATTACATCTTATTAAATTAAATTCCAGCTCCATTTAGAGCTGGAAAGGGGCTTAGAGGTCATTAAGTCCAACCCTGTCATTTCACTGATGAAGAAAGGGACCAGAGAGGTTGTGAACTTAGCAGGGTCACAGAGTTAGTAAGTCTATGTGTGAGGCAGTATTTGAACCCAGATCTGCTTCCCTCCTAGTCCAGAGCTCTCTCTCTCCGCTACATCCTTCTGCCTCTGTAGAAATTATCCTCAAAATATCAACCCCCAAAATGAGAGGGATTTTTTCATTTATTTTATAAAATGTAGCCAAAATCTTACTTTTACATACTTTAAGAAAACTTCTCTGGCTAAAAATCTCATGTCTTTGTTTTTTAACAAGGTTGCTTTTTTCCTCCTAAGTTCTAATATTCTTTCTGTTAGGAGAGATTAGCAAAAACTCCCTCCCATTAAATAATAGATCAATGGAGCCAAGAGACCTGGACTTAATTCCTGCTTTTACTAGAGACAAATAGCATTACCTGAAGCAAATCAATATTTCACTCTGTGAAATGGGCAAGGGGAGGTTTGCAATGAAGTTATAATGGGTTGAGATTCATGGAATAAAAAATGCTAGGTAAAGGGAAAGTGGAATTTGCCTTGAAATTATGAATTCAAAAACAAAATCAGCTTTCTCAGAATCACAGAATCTTAGAGTTGGAAGAAAGTAAAGGCCATCTAGTTAAACCTGTATCTAAACAATCTGTAACCTTGCCAACATGTGGTCATCCAGCCTGTGATTGAAGACCTCTGCTAAGGAGAAACCTAGTGTTTCCTCAGGCAGCTTTTTCCACTTTGGGGCAACTCTAATATTTAGGAAATTTATCTTTACATAAGCCTAAATCTTCTCTGTACCTTCTGCCATTGCTCTTAGCTTTGCCATGAGGGGCTGAGCCAACAGTTAGGTGACACAGTGGTTAGAGCACCGGGCTTGGAGTCAGGAACTCATCTTCCTGAGTTCAAATCTGGCCTCAGACACTTACTAGTTGTGTGACCCCAGGCAAGTCATTTAACCCTATTTGCCTCAGTTCCTCTTTTGTAAAATTATCTGGAGAAGGAAATGGAAAATCTCTTTAGTATCTTTGCCAAGAAAATCCTAAATGGGGTCACAGAGAGTCAGATGTGACTGAAAAATGACTCAACAACAAGAGGAACTGAGCAGAACAAATCTAGGCCCTCTCTTATGTGATAGTCCATCAAATACTTGAAGACAATTATCAAGTCTTCCCTAAAGATCTCAGGTTTCTTCATCTAATTATCACCAGCCTTCCAAGTTGGCATTAATGACAACTCTTTGGGTCTGGCCATTGAGCCAATTCCAAATCCATATAATTTGACTATCTCCTTGCCCAGGCCAGCAAACTACAGCCTGAGGGCCACATCGGGCCCCTCACCTCTTTTTGTATGGCCTTTGAGCTAAGAATAGTTTTTTTTTTATATTTTTAAATTTAAAATGTTTTATTTGCAGCTAGCCCATACTTCTCTATCCTTTCCCCAAGAATAACATGAGACCCTGTCAAATTTTTTGCTGAAGTTCTCGCTAAAGCACAGCATTCACCTGAATGCTTTGTTGTTCAGTTGTTTTTCAGCTGTGCTGTACTCTTCATGACCCCATTTGGGGTTTTCTTGGCAGAGATACTGGAGTGGTTTGCCATTTCCTTCTCCAGCTCATTTTGCAGATGAGGAACCTGAGGCAAACAGGGTTAAGCGACTTGCCCAGGGTCACACAGCCAGGAAATGTCTAAAGCCAGATTTGATCTCACAAAGATGAGTCTTCCTCATTCCAGACCAGGCCCTCTATCCACTGCACCACCCTTGACCCATTCTTTTTTTTTTTTTTTTTTAATTTTTAGGCAATTGGGGTTAAGTGACTTACCCAGGCTCACACAGCTAGTAAGTGTCAAGTGTTTGGTCTGAGGCTGGATTTGAACTCAGGTCCTCCTGACTTCGGGCCAGTGCTCTATACACTGCACCACCTAGCTGCCCCCAGGGACTGTTTTTCATTTTGTCTTCTGTTCCCCACCCCTGTTTGCCTTGCATACAGCATGTGCTTAATTGATGAATGACCAATTACATTTCTGGTGGTGAGCTTCCAAACCAAGATAAAAGAAAAAAGGCGGGGGGAGCAGTAACTAAATAAAACAGTAGCATTTTTAATTTTCAAAAGTTTTACAATGTTCTTTCTGCAGTCTCCTGGTGCTTGATACCACAGAACATCTCTGGATAGATAGTGTGGATGAGGAAGCTGACACGTTGGCTAAATTAATTTTTGCCTGATGAGGAGAAAGGACAGAGCAGATGGATTTTTGAGGCAGTACAGCTCTTTCTACAATTACTTCTACATGAATAGCCCCAGTTTTTTTCTGGCTGTGCAAAACACCATTTTCGCATGACTACTTTCTTTAATTGTTATAATTCATGTTCTATAAAATGTGATGAAAGGGGAGAGAGTTAGGAGGGGAGGGGAACAATAATAGAGCTTGATCTCATCGGATTTCCTAAAAGCCAATTTTGGGACTCTCAGTGAGGTGGCCTACATTTGGACTCCTGACCAGTCAGTGGGGACCTAGAGTAAATGTTTTTCTGGCAATTATTTTTAGATGTTTTTATCAGACAAGCGTGTTTCTTTTAGGGCAGCCATCTCTTTTGGAATGAATCCTTTAAATAGCTCCTGCTGTTAAAGTTATTCTCATTTTCTCCTTTTTCTTTCATTTAACTCTCAAATGAAGGATTCCTGTTTCAATACTAGATAATGATCATATTACAATATTTTAAGGAACTTTCCATCAAGGCAGGTTGCAACCCTTTTATAACTTAGAAGGTGGTCTTTGAGAGTTTCTGTGACTAGTAAATTAATTAGCCTATGGTCATTTGGTGATGAACTTAGTTGAGCTTAGTCAGGCTCATCCTTGGACAGGAGGGGATGCACCGGGGGGCTTGTGCTCCATGGCTTTTCATCTGGAGCATTGCCTTCAGGAACCCAAGATCAACCTCCATGTCAAAATCAAACATCAGGGTAAGAATTTAGGGGAGGAGATGATGATGATGATGATAATAATAATATATTGGATGACCATGAAATTATAATTCTTTGAAGGACTTTGAATCATTTTCTCTTAGAAAATAAAACAGAAAAGAAAAATTTCACTGGAAAATTGGGCATATAATACTGTGTGCCCTGAAAATTGTTATGAAATCAGACCTCAAAATATTGTCATTGTTAATATGAACAACAATCCTTTTTAGTGATTTTCCTTAAAGTAAAATTCGGGAGAATTCACACAGTGCCATCTAGTGAGTAGTTAGTTATTCAAGGACCCTGGTGTCTATATAAGGCCAATAAATCACTTGCCCTCAAGTATGGCTATTTGTAAGTCAAGAGGAATTTTTCATGTCAAATGTGTAGACTTTACCCCTAGGTCCTATGATTCCATTGGGGTGAATAGTCATTCCACCTATCCAGATTGCAGCCCCTCTATCGCTTAGCAAATAGTCTATGTGAGCTGCTGTATTTGGGGGAAAAAATCATCTTATGGTGATAAGCCTTTCCCGACTGAAGTAAACCTGGCCTCAGATTTCACACACACACAGCCGCATACTACACACTGGATTCTCCAGCTTGATAGGTCTTGCAAAGGCTGGAACTTTCTAATTCCTCTGTAACCCAGAAGGTCATTTCCATACCCCAGTGAGGCATCAGAGTCAGATGTTAGTGGAAGAACAAGTGTTCATGGTGCCTGAGTAACACTACCAGACCATAGTGTAGTATAACCTACACTGAACTGGAGGTGAGAAGAACCAAACCCAGGGGTTCAAACCTCTACTCTGTCCTTCCTTGAACTAGGTGACCTCTAAAAGCCCTTCCAATGAAAATTCTATTAGAAGGGTTTGCAAAGCGTGGAAAAGGCATGGTCCTGGATGTCAGTAAGGGTTTATTATATAACTCCAATAAAGATTGTTAAACTTATTTGCCTTGTTTTCTCCTCTAATATAGTCACCTATAATTGTCACCCACTGTTGCCTAAAAGTTGACAGTCTGTTTCTTAGCTTCTCTGCTTCAGATTGTGGCATGAGCTAAGCTGCATGGAAAAAACAGACAACTCTGCATTACTCTCTCCTTTCTCCTCGCCTCCTCATCTTTCTTCGGCTTTGTGGGCACAGGAGTGGCAATCTTAGCTACAAGTACGTTAGCCAGAGAAGACTGGTTAGCCACAGGGTTGGGTGAGCCTGCTCCTCCCCCAGTCTGAATGGCAGAAAAGAGGCTAAATGATGGCATGTAGAGGCAACCAGTTTGGTGAAAAGGCCTTCCCTGGTCTTTCTGTTCCCCATCCCTGCCACCCCAGCCCTTATCTACTGCCTCTCTCCCTTCAATGCCTTTGCTTCAGGACATTGAAAGATGCACCCACGTTCATGTCCTCTATTCTGTTAACTAACTTTCGTTTAAAATAGCTAACTTGTCTGACAAAAAATAATTAAAGTTCACTGTTCTCCTTTTGATGAAAAAATGATAAATTTTATTGATGGATGCCAAGGCTTCTATATACCCTAATGCATATAGTATCTATATATTATTTCAGAATATATGAAAAATTGTTTTGCATACCTACTGCCAATTTTTTCTTTGCCCTACTGTTTCCTGCACTAAAATGGCTCATTTATTATAGTTTGGCATAGCGCTAATTCATCAATGTAGTAATATGACTAGGAATGGGATCATCTTTGTCTTAATACACACACACACACACACACACACACACACACACACACACACAGAGTTCTTCTCAATTACCCAAAGTGTATTTAAGATTTCTATAAAGAGGAAAATTACATGAATTTGTATGTTAAATGGGAAGTGAGATTCTCTTTTTTTTTTAAGTTCATGGTAGAACCTTAAGCTAGCCTAAATAGTGTGTGTGTGTGTGTGTGTGTGTGTGTGTGTGTGTATGTGTGTGTGTGTGCATTTTGAGCACCTTAAAATAAGGTCAACATGAGAAGGTGACAGTAGTACTGTTTTCCATAGCTCTGACGAATTATTTCACATACTTTACACAATACAGTAAGTTAGTTGGATAGGAAACATTTTTGAAAAGGGCATAAGCTCTGCCATATATTGAATAAATAAAACTAAGACTTTCATAGATTGTAGAATCATAGATTTTGAAGCTGAAGGGATCTTAAAGGTTATCTAATCCAACTCTCTCATTTTCTAGATAGGAAACTGAGGCTCAGAGAAATTGTTACTTTTCATATGAGAAATAGTCTATGGTCCACTTCTAGTAGATTGTTGATTTTAGAGTCATAGATTAGCAGAGTTTAGGGGATTTAATTCAACCTCTATCCAAGTCAGGAATCTTGCTTCCAACATTTCTAATAAATGACCCATCTAGTGTCCCCAGTTAAAAGATCCTTACTGGTAAATAACTCTTGATGTTGCAAGGCAGCTTTTTCTATGTATTGATTATTAAAACCCCTCCTCCACATGACCACCTTTCAGATGTTCTCATCCTCACTAAGACTTTGCCGAAGTAAAACTTTTAGAACATGATTTATGGATGCCTTCTGAATTGACCTCCTTCTTCCTAGAATCTTCTGTAACTGTGAAAGCATATTCATTCATTTCTGCTGGATACTGAGCTATCCTGCTGGCCCCTGTGCATCCAGACTCTTTGCAATCCTTTATTCCAGCATTGCAAACCATGATCCCTCCCTGGACATGACATGATGTGGTCATACTCAGAGTCACGGAAAGGTCTGAACATATAAGATGTGAGGGAAAAGGAATACCCACTATCTTTCCCCTAGTCTTACAACCCTTTTTTATTTATTCCCTTCTCTCTTCTTTTTTTTTTTTTAATCCTTCCCAGTCCAACCCCACAGACCCTTGCTGGATGGATGCCTGCTATGTGTGAGGGATTATGCCAAGTGCTGGGATTTAAAGACAAACACAAAAGTCTATGGCCTCAAGGAGGTCGTATAACAATTGAATATAAGCTCCTTGAGGGCAAAGACTTTTGTGTTTGTCTTTATATTCCAGCACCTGGCACAGTGCCTGAAACATAGTAAGTGCTTAATAAATACTTATGGAATGGAGCAATTATTTCACCAGGGATGAGTTGTCAAAGGATCGGAGCACAGCTATTGAATGATGACCACGCTTTCTTCTTTCATGGCTTCTGAGTCTTCCATGCCCCTATGACTGCATTGATCATCTGGCTTTTTTCTCTTGGGTCAAAAATAAGTAATCATGTGGTACCTCCCTGGTACCTCCTGGATTTATACACTTAGAGCATTTTGCATTCCCAGAGGTGGTTAGAGGAAAGAACTTATATCCCCTAAGTTTGCCTCTGGCTTTCAAGACCTCATTGGCAAAGAGACATATTTCTTTGCTGCCTCCCTTCAGCCAATCCCATTAAGATGACAAATTCAGTTCTTAGATAGAAATATTGGGTGTTAATTAAGGGTCTTGATAGGAAGCATCCATCATGAGATTGCCTCTGCAGCCTGCCAGAGGAATGGCAAGCCATCGCCACAGGATTCAGCTTGGAAATATTCCCCTCACAAGACAGGATTCTCACTGAGAAAATATTAATCATGTCTATGCCTGTTTTTTTTCTTCCTCTCCATCCTAGGAAATGTGACTGGAAACAGTAACTCTACATTTATTTCAAGTGGGCAAGTAATGAATTTCAAGGGAGATATCATTGTAGTCTACGTTAGTCAAAACTCCCAGGAGGGCCCCACCATCCCAGGAACTGTGGGGGAAAACGTCGGCAGCCCAGTGCAAGAGGAAAACACGAACCGCTGTGACACTTTTGCAGGGAATGATCTCAATTTCAAAGAGAAATGCGCTGAGAGCTCCCTGGGGAACTCTTCTGAGGATAAATCGCAGAACTGCGTAAGAGAACATACTGGAAGATCAGGGCCAAGGATTCAAGAGGAAACCCAACATGGCCCTGATAAAGAGATTGACCAGAGCATGGCCTCTCGACCCGTGCAGGAGGAGGGAAGACCCAAATCCCATTCCCTGAAAGCTTGGCAGTGATGGGAAGCTAAAACTGCCTCTGACTCTTCCCAAAGGGTGTCAGAACCCAAAGAGCACCAGCCCAGGAGTCAGTAGACTTGGGATCTAGTCTCAGATCTGCTACCAACCAGTCATGTACCCTCAGACAGGAATTTCCCTTCTCTGGGTCTCATTTGCTTCATCTGTAGAGTGAGGGGTCCGTACCAGATGACTTATAAAGTCTCATTCCTCTCCAAGGTTCAGTGATTCTAATCATTCTCCCTGTTAATTCTCAGTCATGCACACAGCCATACATATAATGTAATAAGCATGGATCAGGGATGTCAAATTCAAATCTACAAATGGACCAGTTTTCATCTTTGGAAAATACTAGCACACTGAACAGATGATGAATCACAAATAGGGTCAAAATTAGGAATCTAGGGGATGGACAATAGGTAGGAGTTGATCTTCCTATGACCCACCTATTTATGGGTCATCACCTGTAAATCCTTCTGTCATTTGATAGTTTGCTATTTGGTCTTTTCTCTTTTATTTTAAAATCTATGGCACTCTTTCTACCTTGCTCTTCACAGATATGGTTAATTTTGAAAGCTCTATTTTTGTATTTCTGGTAACTGTAGCTGTGCCAATTGAATTTATAGTTCCCGTGATGGTTAATGCCATCGGCACATGCTGCTCCTTCATTCACATTTATCCCCATGCTCAGCCGCCTGTATTTCCCTTTTGTTGTCTTACCTATCATTTCTCCTATTGTGTCCCTTTGATTCCATTTTGGTGACCACATGGCCTTCTTCTGGGTGTACATTTGTACACTTTCCATCTCAGCTATTCTTGATGTTTTCACTTTTTTTATTGACCATTTCTCAACAATTCTAAGTGGTGCCTTCTTTCTACTTTAATTCCCTCCCTTTTGTATAGACAAGACATCTTCATATTTTGGAAATAGCCTTTTGAGGGGTCTGTTATGGAAGGCAGAATGGTTCAATAGAAAAATCACTTTCTGTGAAATTAGTGGGCCTAGGTTCAAATCCCACTTGTGTGAGCCTGGGCAAGCTATTTAACCTTTATGGCCTCGGTTTCTTAATGTAAAACATAAGGGCCAGTAAATGCCTTCTGAGGTCCATTAAAGCTCCGGATCTATGATCTTATGTGTCTTGTCTGTGGCAAATTCTATGAGACCAGAAATATTTAAAAAGAAGCTTTAGGAAAACACTGGAAAATTTGAGAACAAAAATTTTCCCCATATGGACTTTTTCAGTTTTTCCTTTTTTTTTTTTTAAACAAGAGATAACAAAATTTTTTCCTCTGAAATGTTCTGCTCTTCCTCACTGTAAGCCAAGCTTTCCTATCTCTCAATAGAACTAAATATAGGCATTCTAAAATATAATTGAATTGTTGAGTGCCATTTGACACTCTTGTTCTAGAGGTTTTTATTTGTTTTGTTTTATTTTTTAGCAACTAAATGGCAAGAAAAAAAAAATCCAAGTCACCATGAATTATGGCCCCTGAGTGTCTTCTTGGAAAGACACTCAGGGACCATAAAATAATGAAGATGGGCTAAATGATCTCGTTAAGCCTCATTGTAGCTCTAACACTCTAGGATGCCATGACCCTAGAGTTCTGAGCTAACTGGGTTATTTTTACTGTCACTTTCATCCAATTAGTGTGAACTATAACTCTGTGCCTCTATTTTCTAACTTAAAAGGAGAGACAGAGACATGTATAACACAGTGTCCAGAAAGTTAGCCCTCTAAGGCAAAAAAACCTGAGTTCAAATCCTGCTTCTAACGCATTACTGGCTGTGAGATTCTGGGCAAGTCCCTTAACTTCTTAGTGTGCCTGGGAGCTCTCTAAGACTAAAGTTGCAGAGCAACTATTGATCTACATTGGTAGAGGGAATTTCCCCACTGGGAGTTCCCTACACCATTGAAACCACAAGTTTCCCCTTCCCTACACCCCTTGGAACCACAAGACCCCACTCTCCAAAAAAATGGGGATAATGATACCTGTCAAATGTTTTTTCCTACATAGAATGATCATGAGGATGAGAGAAGAATGTTGGGAAATTACTTTGAGATCCTTAATGGAAGGTGCTATAAAATATAGGAGGGAAAAAAGAATAGGATTTTCCTTCTTGACCCCTGTCTGTTCTTCATGTTGATGCTTAAAATAAATAAGAAATTAGAAATCAATCATTTGGGAAAGGTAAGTCTATACCTGACACCACTGTATACCACAGAGATGTATACTACTGATGTAAGCAGAATGAGAAGAGGAATTGGTGAAAGGTTGTTTAACTTAATATTAAAATGATATTTGACCCAAAATGTTGCTTTTTCATAGCTTGGTGAAATGTGAATCTTTACAACATCATTTCCTAACCTTTTCACATATAGCATCCCTCTTGCTATCTCTATGATCCTCGGTGGTTCACTCTTAGTCTTCTCACCAGAGAAGCTAGATAGTAAGACGCTGCTGTGGGAACACAATCACCTCTTCTATTTAGTTTACTCCTTTCTTGACTTTACCAGATAACTTCCCAAAGTTCATCCTATGAAATGCTAGAAGGGAAGAAGTTTCTTCTCCACTCTCAACTCTGATACCAGGAAATGCAAGATTTTGTTTTCTTTTTTAATCCAAAGGGAAAGTATAAACCAGCCAATTTCAGGTTCAGAGTAGCCCTCCCTACCCCAACACCACACACCTCCCTTGTGCTTTTACAAAATGAATTCTATGATAACGCCCCTACAATATATCATTTCATAAAAATAAACTATTATAAAATGAGTACCTGGCCCCTAGTATCTAGTAGGGGGCACTGTCCAGCCTGTGGTCAGAAGCTGAGAATAGTTCATCTAGAAGGTGGAGGAAGCTGATAAAGGGAACCAGTAATTTATAGACAGTGGAATCTTAAGGGTTAGGAAGGCTCTTAGAGGGGGAAAATTTCCAGGGCCTCCTGAGTTAGTATGTTGCAGTGGCCCTAACCAATTTTGTTAGAAGCATTGTGAATTCTAGAACTTAAGTGAAATTATTTATGTAAACACAAAATTTCATTCTGAAGCCAAGTACAAATAATGTTCAGAAATACAAATGATGCTTGGATTCCTCGTGTTCCAAGAGGTTGCAGGACTACTTGATGGAGCTTAATCCCCTGGGCATGATACCAAAGGGGATGGCTTGAGAAGTCCTTCCCAAGTCTAGAATTCTACAGTCTATAATTATCAATCTCTTCCATTTGGACAGATAATCAAAAATTGCCTGTATTTATAGAAAATCTAGAAGATTGATAGAATTGTTTTATACTTAGGCAGAGTGAGTAAAGGGATTTGTCTCTTTTTACAGGAATGGGTTAGAGATTTAGTATTTACCAGCTGACTAATTCAACAAATTAGTTTGTTGGCATTTACAATGTTAGGAGAGAGTAATAGCCTTCAACAAGTTAATTTGGCCTCAAGGAAGAAATATGGTTGTTTTGAGGGTTTGGTTTTTTTTTGTTTTTCTTTTGCTATATGAGAAGTTATGATGATACAATAAGAGACTAAATGTGTGATTTTATTCATATGGGGAAATCTCAAATGGGGGGACTCTCTCTACCAATGTAGGTTAGCATCTTTAGAACCTTCTGTGCAAGTTAGGGTCTAAGACAGTTTTCTAGACCATTGAGAGATTAAGAGACTTGTCCAGTGTCACAAAACGAGTGTATATCAGAGGTAGGCTTGAAACCTCAATCTTTCTGCCTCTGAGGCAGGCTCTCTGTCTACTACACCATACCTCATCTGATTAATGTGAAGAAACTCTATACTTAGAATGGATATAATAATGGAATGTTGTCCTAAATTCTGGTGGAAGTGGGAAGGGGAAGGGGGAAAGAAAGTGCAAATAAATCATTGAACAAAATTTGCTTTAATTGGCATGCTCATTCTATTTTGGTGGTAGAGAAAGAAGGAAACTTTCTAGAAGAGATCCTAAGCAGAGAAAGAAGAGCCAAACTGCTTGAAAGAAACCAGACACTGCAGCAACTATTTAAGCTTTGTATAAACACAAGGACAAGGAAGCAGGGCAATAGAGTTTACTTCATTTTCTTGGTGAATCAGCCTTTTGAAACCTGTTTCTCAGGCTGCTGAGAGGAATAATCGATAAAAACAGTGTTGAAGTAGTTTGCAAACATAAAGCTTTATCGAGCTGCAAAATAATGATAATTAGCCTGGGCAAGATGTAGGCAGAACAATTTTACAACATGGGTAACTGAAACTTAAGGAGTAACTGAAAGTGCCGGTGAAGGCAGAACTAGAATTTGCAATGCATTAGTCTCTATCACAGCCCGAAGCTTAAATTACAACTTTGGTAATAATCCTTTTGTACTAATATCCTGGGGAGCTGAATGCACCAAGAGTCCAAGGCCCGGGAAATATGTGTCACATTCTTCAATAAATCAAAAAGTCTCTGGTTCTATTGGTGAGGACATTCAGCCCATCTCTCCACACCCTAACAGACAATTTCCTGAGATGCTATGGCCAGTAATGTTCATTGCCTGGTAAGTGAAGTTTCTAGGGATTGCTTCTTCAAATTTAATGAACTCAGTTCCTAACATAGAGAGTCTGCCACCAAGCCAAAATTCAGTCTTTTTGTCTTGTTAGGACTTCTAAGAGTTTACTTTCTACTAAGATATGGTCATTTCATCATTGTACTAATCAATGCCTCTTAATTACCTGTTGAGTATACTGCTTTGTATTCAAGGTTCTTTATAATTTGGCTTCACTCTATCTTTCCAGGTATGTCTTGCAATCTTCCCTTCCTTCTATTCCAGCTAAATTGGTCAACTCTCAGTTCCATAAATATGCTCAATTCCCACTTCCACATCTTTACTTATTCTGAATTATATGTTATACTTGGAATCAATAAAGGAAACATTTATTGACTGCTAGGTACGGGAAAATGAAACAGTCCCTACTTTCACAGGGCTTATGTTCTAAATGCTCTCCTTTCTCATTTGCTGTTGAGTTTCTACTGCCACTCTCTTCCTGCTTCCAACCCATCCTTGCCAGAATTCTCTCTTGCATATATAAACCTGGTTATACCACCCCTTTGTTCAAAAAACTTCAGTGATTTCCTTTTACCTCCTGAGTAAAATTCCAACTCCACTGCTTGGCCTTCAAAGGCCTCCACAGCCTGATGCTGTCCTGCATTTCCATCCTGTTATTATTTCTCTCCATGCTCTCTTACTAAACTTGAGGACTCTTAGTCCCCCAAACCTATCCTGTGCCTTTTTGCTTTTGCTCATGCCCTTGACTATATCTAGAAAGTTTTGTCTTCCCCTCTTTTCGGTCATTTTCAACTCTCCATGACCCCATTTTGGGTTTTCTTGGCAAACCACTGGAGTGGTTTGTCATTTCCTTCTCCAGATCATTTTACAGATGAGGAAACTGAGACAAACAAGGTTAAGTGACTTGCCCAAGGTCACACAGCTAGTGTCTAAGGCCAGATTTGAAGACTCTAGGCCTTGGCACTTTAACCACTGTGCACCTAGCTGCCTTTAAAGTCCAGCTGCTGGAAGCCTTCCCTGAATGGGGGAAGAGGGGTGTCAGCAAAGACTTTACTCAGGGAGTAGTCTAGGGGGTGCAGGGATAAGAACACTGGCCTTAGTGTCAAAAGAGTGATTATTTAGGGTCATTACTTAGGCTTCTTAAAAATTAGCTTAAACATGCCACATTCATAGATCCACGGGCTCTCGGGTAGTGGAACAGACTATGCCAGATATCTTATATTTGCATCCCCAGCATCCTGGAAGTGGTAAGTGCTTAATAAATATATAAATAGACTACCTTGGAATGGGTGTAAAATGAACACTATAAATGGTTTATATCCAACTCTGCCTTTCTATGGTTTCCTACCCCAGACTGCCAGGGGCTTGGTGTCAGAAGACCTAGGTTGAAGTTCCCGCTGCAGTGTTAGTTGTGTGACTGTGGGTAAGTCATAGAAATCTCTGAGCTTCTCCATCTGTAAAGTGGGGATAATGATATTTGTGCCACCTACCAGGGTTATGAGAAATGTATGTTTCAAGCCATATATTGCTATATAAATATGAATTATTGCTGTCATTCTCACTCTAACTTGAATTCCTCTTCCCCCGGGTGTACTATTTTCTAAGGGGAAAGAAAAGCAAGAGACATTTTCACAGCAAAACCTAAGAGGTTTCTAACCCTATAAGAGCTCCTCTAGTCAGTACTTACAATCCACGAGAGCCAGAAAGCTCAGTTCTCACACAGCAATGAGACACGCTGAAACCATTTCCATAAGTCAAGCATGCCAAACATATAAGCTTATATAAGTTTACCACTTATATAAGAAAATATAAGCTTACCGCTAGGCCCATGGAAAATCTTTAGAACCTGATGCTATCTCATAAAAAGCAGCTATAATTTAATGGCTCTGTTTTGTGAGGTCATATTTTATCCCACCGGTGAACCTGTTTGATAACCTGGCCATAAGGAAACCATCCAGACTGAACTTTCAGATAGATTCTGACTACTGCTATTGTCTTCATGTTTCTTTTCTTCCTCCCTCCCTCTCTCTCTCTTTCTTTTTATGGTCTGTCTCCTGATTACCTTAAATTTTCCTAATTACAGACAGGTCAGAATTTGTGAACACAACACATTAAGGATCCATCCATACAGACAGGCAGCAGGAAAGCCTGAATTACCAATAACCCATACATAGAAATGGGCATGATGGGAGTCCGAGTCTGGCTTGTGCCCACTGTGAGAGCAGCTGCTGCTTGTTGCCCAAGTCAGAACACCTAAGCTGAGACTCATCTAGACAGAGAGAGGTATAGAGAAATATTTTCCCTTCTGTGGGTGTAAAAAGGTAATGAGATTGCTCCAGACTGCCCATCTTCCTTTCTCTGTCATTTTTCCTCCATTTCCCTCCATGGACTCCTCCAATCCCTATCCCATAGAAATGCTGAGGAAGGAAGATATATTCCTGGCTTTAGTTGGAACTCAGAATATATTTCCCATTAGAAGTAATATTCTAAATGGTGGTTAGGAGTAGTTTAAATAGTCTATGAGAATTATACTTCCATCATATTATAGGTTAATAGGCTCTTGTGGACAGAACTCAGACTCAAGTTACTATTTATTAGTAGCTGGTACCTATGGGAAGATGTGTTCTAAGTTTCAAAGAATTGACTTTAAAAATGACTATTTATAGCACAACTTGTTGATAAGTTGGGCCCTTCCTATAGCCTTCTCTGAAGGGTATTCATTCAGCTAGTTTATCCTCTGAAACCTTAAAAACCCATCTCTCTTGCAGAAGGAATCTAGGGGCTGAGGTAGAGCAGTGTGAGCTTTGGTTTCAAATGGGCCAACAAGTTCAGGCTTTAAAAAATACTTCCTGCTGTCACATGACCTTTCTCAACAGTGACAGCATTGTTCCCTGAGGCTGTGGACACAGGCACTGAGCCCAGGAGAATAGTGTTGCTAGACTGACAGCAGTCATTAAAGCTATTTTAGACTGTTAAAAATGGCAACTGGATAGTGTCAAAAATCACCACTGCGTGCTTGCTTTCAAAGTTTCATCTTTAATAAGGCTACTGGAAACTAGAATGTCTTTTTTGTGTCTTGAGTTTTCTTCTCTACTGCGGGAAGGAGAAATCAAAACTAAATCAGAGTATCCAAAGAATTGCAGTCTAACAGAGAATTTAGACCTGGTTAATGTGTTTGAATGTTTGAAATTTTTAGTTAAGTTATCCATGACCTGGACATATAAATACCACTGTTCTCCAAGCTTAGAGCCAAATGACTTCAAAGATCATCTGTGCCTACCTGTAAGCACAAACCTGCTGGCATGCCAAAGATTCTTGGGCTTACCTGGAATGACTTTCTTCAGCAGCATTTAAATAGTCAACATCTGGAGAATCTGTCCCACAGGGAAAAATAGTACTTTCCTTTTGAGCTCCAGGGACAAAGAAAGCATGTTCTTCCCAGGTTAATTTACCATGAAATCAAATTCAACTGACTCCTAAGATTAGATTAAAATGGAGGAGGGGAAGAGAAGGGAGTTATATATTTCATTAGGAGGCAAGGGGGAAAGTGAGTTTCCTTAGATAGGTTAGCCTATGTTTTACCTTATAGCGGGATTGTTTCTTTATAAAAGGAGACCCTTCCTTTGGCTGTCAACGAGTCATGTTCGTTAACTATCCAATTATATTGTCAAATTAATAAGAGTGCTTTAGGAATACTAGGTGGTATTCATCACAGCTCAAAGGAGAGAAGCTTTGAAGACTAAACAAGTGGACCCACATAAAACAAGGGAAAGGAGAAAGAACTTTCTAGAAAATAAAAGTATTTACAGAATCTTGAAAGAATTATCCAAAGCCTCATAAACTGTTTGATCGATGGGGTAACCAGCCCCGGTTCTAATGTGTGCAGGCTCAACGTAGATGGCCCCAGGGAAGTAGGAGCCTCTTACTCAATAGTAACTGATATTACATGGCACTTTATAAAACATCTTAATAGATACGTGGGTATTTTATTTCTGTTTTACAAATGAGGAAAGAGAGGTACAATGAAGTTAATTGGAGGAAAAGGAATAAGACATTTATTAAGTGCCTTCTATGTGCCATACACTGCCAAGTATGTTACAAATATTATCTCACTTGATCCTCACAACCACTCTGAGAGGTAGATGTTATGATTATCCCCATTTTCCAGCTGAGGAAACTGAGGCAGACAAGTTAGGTGACTTGCTCCTGGTCACACAGCTAGTAAGTGTCTGAGGCTAGATTTGAACTTAAGTCTTCCTGACATTTGGACCAATGCTCCATCCACTATGCCACCTCACTGCCTTGACTTAACCAAGGTCAGGGCTGATCAGGGTCAGAGTGGGCAGCCTAACTCATGCCTTCTGGTTCTCTTTCCCCAATCCTGCAGCTGTTTCCCCAAAATATCTCCCTCACATTTTCTACCAATTAAGGAACTCTTTGGGTAAATAAGTGTCCCTCTCAAATGCTATTAGGACTTAGGATATTTATACCACAACATGAATTACTCTAATCAGATTTTTTTTCTATTGCCACCTAGCTGATACCTTGCCTACTAAGAGAAAAGGAGTTTTGATAAGGGAACGGGACTCCGAGGGGGTCGATTTAGAGCCAAAGACACCTTAGGGGCCAAATAGTTCATCCCCCACATTTTATTTTTTTTAGGCAATTGGGGTTAAGTGACTTGCCCAGGGTCACACAGCTAGTAAGTGTCAACTGTTTGGTCTGAGGCCAGATTTCAACTCAGGTCCTCCTGACTTCAGGGCTGGTGCTCTATCCACTGCACCACCTAGCTGCCCTAATCCCCCACATTTTATAGGTGAGGAGACTGAGACCTAGAGGTGACCTGCCTAGGCTTGTATAAGTAGTTAGAGGGAGATCTAGGCTTCAAAGCCAGGTCTTCTCACTTCAAATCCAGAATTTTTTTTCACCATACCAAAGAAGGAGACAAATACCAGGGGAAAGGAAGGTTGGAATTGAATCGGATGATATTTTCCAGAAAGGATTCAAATTCCATTTACTCCCTCTGTGACCTAGGCCAAGTCACTTAACCATTCAGATCTCAATTCCCTAGTGTGTAAAATGAGGGAATTGAATTACATTAACTCTAAGATCTCTTATAGCTCTGTCAGTAACCCTAAAGTTGCATGAGTGGACCTCTTGGGGAGCAGAGAGGGAGGTAGGAGCATGCTAAGTTAAAACCTGACCTACTTTCCCCCAGGATCCTGGGGGCAGCCACTAGTAATTGCTCCTATAAAGTTGGGATGATGCTTAGGAGACGAGAATGTGACCCATGCCTTTCACTTTTATATTCCCTAGACTCTGGGTTATTTCAATAGTTAATATTTTTATAATCTTTCCAGGTTTGGTCATCTTATTAGTATGAAAGAGTATTTCCTGCCAAACCTTCATTCCCAGAGTTGCCTGATTAGAACTGAGCTAAAATTCCACAGCATTGCTCTCTCCCTGATTTATAGCAGTTTGCTGTGTCTGGAGAGCTCAGCACATAGCAGCCCCGAGTGGGGGAGCTCCCATCAAGCTTCATCAGTTCTGACTTTGCTTTTTCCTGGAGGACTTTCTAAATAGGCTCCAATTTTATATCTGCTCAGTGCTGGTTATTGTTTCTTTGGGGTGTTGTTACCTTAGGCTTATCTATATTAAATCTCATCTTCATTTCTGTCTCCTGCTGCCATCTCCCTCAGCTTGCCAGATCATTCTGCTGTTTTCATCTTTCTCATTTGTGTTGGTTCCCAGATTTATTTTTTGGTCAACCTGTGAATTTAATCAGTGAAAGGGGTTCACATTTTCCAGGTGAATAGGCTCAACATAGCCCTCAAGATTGATTCCTGGGGGCCAAGATGTGGCACTTGCTCCAGGATGGGCTCAAGGTCTCAGCTTTAATGCAATTTAGGGGACATTTTTTAAGCACCTGCTATGTTCATGGTACTGCGCTTGTTGTTAGAGTTTTTAATGGGGAAGGGGGTGAGGGATTACGATCAATCTACCTCTACCATAGCCGTGTCCCTAAATCCTCTTGCTACCTGTTGAGAGTTTGTGTTTAGTTTTGATTTGGGGGGGGGGGGCCGGGAAACAACAATGAAAGCACAACCTTAACAGCTACAACTCATGTTTCACAGGCTGGGAATCCCCAGTAATGCCTTGCTTTAGCAGCAAATGAATGATAGCTCAGATATGTGGCCAAATGTGACAAATACATGCAATCAAAGTCTGGACAGCACCATGAACCTAACAGGGGTTTTCACCTATACCCTAGGGGTTGGATCCACTATTTCAAGGGATTTTGTTCTATAAAATGAAAACTACTATAATTTAGAGATTTTTTAAATTATAAATGCATACAGAAAGAAAACTGGAAATACTTTTCTTTCTTCCAGTGACAAATAGCAGTAAAAAATGGTGTGGTATTTCAATCACATAAACGACTTATAGAAGATACAGTCTTTGTGAAAAGCATGTTCTAGTGAGTGAGTTCATCGGTCAGTCCTTTTTCAGTTGTGTCTGACTCTTCATGACCTCATTTGAGGTTTTCTTGGCAAAGATACTGGAGTGGTTTGCCATTTCCTTCTCCAGCTCATTTTACAGATGAGGAAACTGAGGCAAACAAGGTTAAGTGGTTTGCCCAGGGTCACACAGCTAGTAAGAAGTGTCTGCAGCCAGATTTGAACTCAAAAAAATGAATCTTCCTGACTCTTGGAGCTGCACTGTATCCACTGTACCATCTTTAAGGCATGGTTGCCCAAGCAGGCACATCTGCCAGACCTCAGAACTTGCAAGACTGAACAGTGGCCATCTTCTCGCTCAGCTTCTGGCATTTTATTCTCGTATGGAGACCAACTGAATCACAGAATAACAAAGTTGGAAAGTACCTTGGAGGCCATCAAGAATATTGGCTTCACCCTCCCCAGCCTCCACTGGAAGATCTCTGATGAGGCCCCAGAGCAACCAGATCTGCTAGATTGTAAGCTCCTTGAAGTCAGAGATTGTGTCTTATGTATTTCTCGCAGGGATAGTTCAGTGCAAAAGTAAGACTTAGTAAATAATTGTTGACGAGCTCTGACTATGGAGTCAGAGAGAGACTGGTAGATGGATAAATAGATGGATGGCAGGTTATGGATAGATAGACAGACAGATGGTAGGCAGGTGATGAATAGATAGATGATAGGTGATGGAGAGACAGAGAGACAGATGGTAGACAAATGATGGATAGATAGATGGTAGGTGATGGATAGATAGATGATGGACAGATAGATGATGGATAGCATTTATTAAGCACTTACTATGTGCCAAGCACTATGTTAAGTGATAGGGATACCAATAAAAGCATATCAGATGGTGAGCTTTCTGGAGGACATAGGGAGGAATCACATAGGATAGGCAGTCAGATGGGGTGTGGTCTCCATTGGTAGAGAGTACTCCCAAATTAATGAGATCACAGATCCATTTGAGTATTTATTTTATGAGGACAGCATAGCAGAGTAGATGTCAGGTCTTAGATGTCTTGGCTACAGACTCAAGAAGACTTGAATTCAAAGCCCACCTCTTATACATACTATTTGATGCTGAGCAAGTCCCTGACTTCTCAGTGTTTCTGGAGACTCTTTAGCATGATTTGCAGAACAGTTGCCCATCTTCTTTGGGAGGAGTTTCCTTACCAGAAGTTCTCCACATTAATGAATTTTCAAGTCTTGACCAATACATACATATATCCATGCACACACACATAGATACATATACACACATATTTCATGGGTTCATTCTGTGAATATCGAATATATATGATTGTCATGGAGTGCTCCTTGTTTTATATTTTACAAGTTAAGACTAGAATCCATATATAAACTTTTGTGTCAATGGGCAGAACCCTAGCACTTTGCTTTTTAAAAAAAAATTAAAGCAGGAGACACCAAATCAGGAGTAAAATCAGGTCATTGGAATAGTTGCCTCTAGGCTCATCTAGGCAGGTTTGAGAATAAGCGCAAAGACAAGGGTAGCAGTGGGGAACGATATGGCCAACCTTGTGGGAATGCTTTCTTCCCATCTCTTCCTAACTACCAATCGTTACTCTGCTTGTCCCTTCTCCAGAGAAAACATGCTTTTTTCCTCTAGCTGGAAGTCAGGACAAGATGCAATAATAACAAGGCTCTGGAAAGGTGGGGGAAATAAGATTATCTGGATTAGCATAGTCTGTGTTTGCTTTGGGGGCGAGGGCTGGAAGGGAGAGGAGAGGAAAGATTGTTTATTTCTTTATTTATTTTTAAATAAAGACAGGCCATCATATTAAAGGCAGAGCTGGGTTTTTGTATTCATTGTTTTCGTGCGGACAGGAGCAGAGATTCAGGTTTCTCCTCTGAAGATGGAAGAATTGTGGAGTTGGAAGAGACCTTAGAAATCCATATCACTTTACAGATAGGTACAGCAAGACTTAAAATAGGGTTGTATGTGGTCTAGTCAGTAAAAGGCCACAAAGCCAGAGGCCCTGAATTATAAGTCAAAATAATCCTCTGATTTACTACATGACCTTGAATGTGTCACTAATACCCTGCCTTAGGCCTCACCTCATTGAAAAGCAGGTTCAGCATCTGGCCTGAAATTACAGTATAAATAAATTACTTACGGTCTGCAGGGAAGAAGGAAATGGAGTGATTGCTTAAAACTCCCCTGTATGAAGAAAAAAGAATGGAGATTTGGTTGATTTTATTCAAAATAATTGATGGTTTCTTTTGGCATTGCTGTGGATAGGCCTAGGTGCTGTCCTGAATATTCATTGGACTTCATCTGATGAAGACTTTGTCCTGGCATTGACCGTCTTTAACAAAATGTGAAATTCCTTTGACCAGATTACCTCCTTTCGAAAGTATGCATACCTTCTTCTGGCCTCCAACCATACTGAAGATGATCAGTTCAAATTCAGTTCACATGCTGAGCTTGGCCTTTAAAAGGGAAAACAGAAAGTTATCTGTGAATAATCTGGGGAATCAGAAATGAGATTTTGGATTAGAGAAGCCAGTCAGACAAATATGAACTCAGTTACCTGGAGGGAAGCCTCTGCAGCCATACCACCTACCCCTCTAGGGAATCATACATTCAGAGAGACTTGGTGCTCTAAGCAACAAAGGCACTCCAGGGATGGCAGTGAATGGACACAGTGCCTAAGTGTCAAAGAGTTCCTGAGTCAAGCTGAAAACTGCCCAAAGACAAGCTAGCAGTGGTGGGATGACAAAGTGAAAGAATAATTCTAGACCAAGTGGAAGAGTTTCTAAACACAATGGAAGAATTCCTAGACCAAGCAGGAGCTGTGTCTGAGGAGCAGAAAGGGACAGAGCCATGTGGTGGAGGACCTTGCCCTTCACTGGTTCTGTGAGTGACATGGACTTTGCAGGTCAGGGGAAGGGGATTAGTGTTCTATCCATCCTGAATGTTTTTCTCATATGGGGGGAGGGTGGAATGCATAGAGAAGGGAAGAGCCTCAATGAGTCTTGATAGTTGTTTAGGTCCCTGGGAAGTAGGGGTCTACTAGAAGAGAGAAAGAAAATTATATTGACTGTTTACAGGCTCAGGGATGAGTCTTTGTGGGTATTTTGTTGTTGTTGGGTTAAATAAAGCATGTTTATATTCAGTATATTAGCTTGAAAGTTTGTGTAGGAACTGAAAGCACTTCTTTTCCTTTATTCTAAAGACCTAGACACAAACCAAATTTTGATGTTCCCGAGGGAAATCTTGGTTGCAGACATAAGCCAAAGTGTGGAGATATTCCTAAGGTCTGAACCTATTCTGTGTTAATCTAGAACTTCAGTCCCCAATCACAGGTTGTGTAGTATCTTAGTATAATCGATGCCAAGCATACTGGAGAAATGGACTGTCCGACTGAGGCGCTTCTTTGTGGGGGATGAATGGAAGAAGCTCATCTTCCATACCACAGGATGAGGAGGTTGTCAGCTACAGCAGTTGGGGTGGGAGGTGGGGGGTGGGGGAGGGGGAGGAGTCAAAATATAGCTTCACCAAAGTATTTTTTGAAGTACAAAAAGTGCCAAGGGACAGTTCTCATTTCATGCTGCGCAACTGAGTCACACATTTTACACTTGAAAATAAAAAAGATTCCTGAACCTCCTCATTGATGGTCATTTGTGATCCATTGTGTGACTTTCCTCCCTCCAAGGAAATCTGTTGTCAGCAAAAGCAGTAAAACTGGAGCAGAGTTGGTCTGGAACAGTTGTTCTTAACCTGGGATCCACAGACTCCTAAAGGGTCTATGATTTGGAACAAGAGAAAGGATAACATCTTTGTTTTCATTAGCTTTTTCATTTCCTTTGTAATCCTATATATCATATGCACTGAGAAACATTTTGAGAAGGAGCCCGTGGGGCTTCACCTGATTGCCAAAGGGATCCATGGCACAGAAAACCACTAAGAACCCTATTCTAGGATATCTGTCTCACTGGTGAGGCCATTTAACAAATACAATAACGGCCTGTCAGAACACTGTTCACTACACAGGTTCAGAGACATAACAAGTCAGACCATCTCCCAAAATGTGACAACTCCATGCAAAAAAATGATGTTCAGAACATAATTAGCTTTTATTGTGGGTATTTGTCCAACAATTGAGTACCATCAATGTAACAGGATTCTGTTCTGATGACATGGTCATGTTTCATGTTAACATCTAGGAAAGGCTGAGCTCTGCTTCCAACACATTTCTGAAGGGTCACACTCCCTGCTCCTCTCTTATAGGTGTGTCATAAATTTATACCGTAACGTGTCCATATGCACATGCATAATAATGTCTGTGCTATTACTGATGTATTCATTATAAATAAACCAACCTTCACAGTAAGAATTAATAGACCCTTCAAGCTCATCAAACACATTCAGCCCAGGCAGTTAATCTCTGCTTTGTGGCTGGGCAGTCTTGGATTGTGTAGCGTGTAGATAATGAGCAGCCTGCCCTGGGACAAGGTATCCTCTCCAACTGGGACAGATGGCCGCCATTATTCTCAGTTCTGCAGTAAGTTATGGACAGCAACAGTTGACTGCATCTGTCCCCTGTATGGACACAGGAGAAAGGTAGCTATGGAACAGCATCTGTGATGATTGTTTAAAGAGGACAGGAAATGACAATCAAATTCCTCTTTCCCCTGCCTGCCTACCTCTATAGCTCTTGTGTACATAGATTGGATTATTGAGAACTCAAATAATTTCAGAAAATCACCTTGACTCTTGAAGAGAGAAAGGGGTTGTTGTTGTTGTTTTTTAAGTAGCTACTAGTGATGGAATAGTTTCTGTTTATTTTTAGAAAAAGAGAGTTTCTGCTATCCTTGGGCCTTAGTCCATAGGAATACATGGCTATGCACTGTATATAAAAAAGTCAAAAATTATTTTCTAGATAAGTAGGCTTATAAGTGAATATTTTCACTATTCATCATTCTTCCTGCAATTAGCATTCTTCTGATCCCTGACTGTGGATCTTCTGCCATTCATCCCCTATAGTGACCTAGGATTCCTAAAGTCCCTCTCATCTTCCTGGGGAGCCTGCCACACTTTCAACTGTCCAGAGGCAGACTTAGAACTCTAGGCCTCAAGAAAATTTGAGAAGTTAGAGAAGGCAAAACTTTGGGGGAAGGAAAGGTCCCCAAAGGGGAAGTAGCATGGTACAGTGCTCAATGGATTCAGAGAATGAGATATGGAGAATGAGACCCTGTGTTTGAATACAGGCCCTGTGACTTTCTAACTGTATGACCTTGGACAAATCATTCTCTTTGGGCCTCGGTTTTTTCATCTGCAAAAAGAGGAGGTTGGGTTACATAGTCTCTACTTTTTCTTTCCACCAGCTCTAAATCTATGATCCTATTGTAAGAAGTGTGGTCTTTGTCCCTCAACTCCAATTAATGTTGCTAACAGGATGCTTTATGCCCTGATGCCTTTGTAGGTGAATTACATAATCAGTCAAAGTTATAAACTAGGAGTGAACAAGTCCTTAATAAATTTGGAAAGAATGAAGAGCTTTCAGGCCATTAGGAAAAAATGAAATGAAGACACGTAGGAAATATATTGGGATTGGTTGAAATCAGACACACTCCTGGGCCTATATACATATCATAAAAATATACAAATACATATACTTGTACATGTACATATACGTATATACACATATGTGTATATATGTGTGTGTGTGGCAGGCAGGTAAAAGAGAGATTTGACTGTCATTTCCTGTCCCCTTTAAACAATTGTCACAGATGCTGTTTCATAGCTACCTTTCTCCTGTGTCCATATAGGGGACAGATGCAGTCGACTGCTGCTGTCCATAACTTACTGCAGAGCTAACTGAGAATAATGGCAGCCATCTGTCCCAGTTGGAGAAATTACCTTGTCCCAGGGCAGGCTGCTCATTATCTACACCCTACACAATCCAAGACTGCCACAGATTAGGGGAAAGGCCTTTTCTCTGATGCCTGGGGCTCTGATTGAGGAACAGTAAATGATGATCGAGCTACTTGGTCCTTCACTCTCACCATCTTTCTTGTTGTTGTTTAGTCATATTTCGGTTGTCTCACTCTTCATGACTCTATTTGGGGTTTTCTTAGCAAAAATACTAGAGTAGTTTGCCATTTCCTTCTCCAGTTCATTTTACAGATGAAGAAACTAAGGCAAACAGTGACTTGCCCAGGGTCTCACAGCTAGTAAGTGTCTGAGGCCAGATTTGAACTCAGGAAGCTAAGTTTTCCCGCTTCCAAGCCCAGTGTCCTATCCACTGCACCACCAAATCAAGCCACAGCTACACTCCCTTCCCAACCTCCTATCACTAGGCCTACCATTGTAAACCTGGGAAGACTTAGATGAACTGATGAAGAGTGAAGTAGGCAGAACCAGGACAATTTATACAATAACAAGTGTAAAAACAAGCAACTTTGAAAGACTTAAGAATCTGATCCGTGTAATGACCAATCATGGTTCCAGGGGATAACGATGAAGCATTTCATCCACCTCCTGACAGAGAGGTGATAGACTGAAATTAAGAAAAAGACATACATTTTTGGTCATAGCCAATATGGGAATCTCTTTTGCTTTACTATACATACTTTTTTTACAAAGGTTTTGGGTATTTTGTTTGTTGTTTGTTTTTAATGGGTAGGGAATATGAAAAAGAAGAAAAAATAAATGCTTATTAATTGGGGAAAAAAATAATTTGAAGAAAAGAATACAAACACTTGTCAGAGGTCATTTAAATCTCCTAACCTGATACAGATTTCCACCTCTAGAGCAAAACCCTGGATTCAGTTCTGTCTAACCTCCTAATAATAGACCAAAAGTTCTGTGGAGGAAAGAAACTCTGTCTTGTCTAAACTTTGTATCTTCCTCAGCACTGTTCTCTGATCACAGTAAGTGCTTAAGAAAGATTTGTTGAATTGAATAAATTGAAGTACAAGTTGTAGGACTTGTCTTTTTTTTTTAAAGGTGCTTTATTTGCTGTGGACCAGAGCCCCTGATGTTCCCTTTGAATTTTTCCCAGACAGACTGACCCCCTTACTCTTGATAAGGAGTTCTATCACGCCTGCATGTTTCCCTCTCATAAGAGCAGAATTCTTTTTAGAAATCGTGATTCCCCTAAGCAAAAGTTTCAGAGAAGACTGCCTTAGCCTTCACCTTTTCTAGTGGCAAAACGAGCCTACTCCCACACTCCTTGCAATGCAAAAAGGAATTAGATTTCATGTTGGGGTTTGGACTACCTAGGCAGTTTTTACACCCAGATAGAGAAAAAAGACTGGAACTTTCTATAAATAGACTAAGTTACCATGAAAAATTAACCCTTAAAAGTAGAATAACATCCTCCGTAAACAGTTCATTTGCATGTCAGTACATCATTTTCTAAAATTTTAGAGATCTCCAACAAGATTTTATACCTGGTAGCAATAACTTACAATGTAAAAGGAAAAGAACAGAAGTTCCATGCTGAATGTTGCATGATACTGATGGCTCTATGTTTTGTTAGACTTGGTTGATGTAGTAATTAGTTTTGCTAAATGTCTTTTTTTCCTCTTTGTTTTTAATTCTTTGATACAAAGGATGTATCATTGGGTAGGAGAAGGGGATATATTTTGAAATAAAGGTGATATAAAAACAAACAAAAGATATGAGTTATTTTAAGTATCCCACATAGAATTTACTGAACTTTTAATTATTTAGATAAAAGGTCCATATATTCATTCATTCAACAAACATTTATCAGGTTCCTACTATGTGCCACTGCTATTGTAGGGAAATAATTGTATAAAAAGTAATATGAAGTAAAATAATTTGCAGGTGGGGTGGGAGACTAGAAATGTTGAGGATCAGGATAGGCCTCATATAAGAGGTTGAACATGGGATGAGTCTTGAAGAGATCAAGGTCCCCTGAGAGGTGGGTGAGGATAAAGTGTATCCCAAGCATGGGGTTTAGCCTGGGCAAACGAAGCCCCCTTTGGGGTGGTGACTGGGGGATCAGCAAGTAGGTCAACTTTGCTGGACCATTGAGCACAAAAAAAGGAGCAATGTGGGTAAAGCCTGGAAAGGTAATACAAGATCAGATAATAAAGGTGCTTGTATTTTATTCTAAAGGCAATAGGGAACCACAGGAAATTCTTGAGTAGTGGAGTAGACTTACTCAGTCAACAAGCCTTTATTAAGTGCCTCCTGTGTGCCAGATACTGTACTAAGTGATAAAAATAAACAGTCCCTTCCCTCAAGAAGCTTAGATTCTATCAGGGGAAACAATATTGCATAGAATACAGAGTTACACAGAATTATAGAGAATAAATACAAAGAGTTATGTATTCTTATATCTCTTCTTCAGGATTGTTCGGTCATAATTATATAATATTCAGTTGTGAGAAATGATTATTTCTCTCTCATATTAATAACTAATTATTATATTAGGACCAAGGTTTTTTTTTTTTTCTCTTTTCTACTTTCTCATCCAGAAATCAACCAGTGTGGGAAGTCTTTCTCTAAAAGATTTACCCAGCCAAGATGGCTGAAATCTAATCAAGGACAGTAAAAGAAATTCTAAGTTTAGGCTAATGGATGCATTCCTGCTCATTGTATTTGTTCAGACAGGTCTGGGAAGTGTGGATTTTGTCAGACAAGTGATATGGAGATTGATGTCTCTTTGACCAAGATTTGGGTGACCTAAGTCACACACCCCAAGACCCTCATTGTAATGTAGCCCATCCTCTCATTGTAGTATTCATTCTCACATTCATTATTAACCAATCAGAGTTGATTGCCACCCTCAGGAACAAACACCTACTCTTCAAAAGGCATATAAATTGTGAGCCCACCACCATGAGGGGCCTGTGATCTAAGAGAGATGGCTAATTGACCATCCTTTCATTAATAAACATGCTGGCCTTATTAATAAAATTATTAAATTACCCAGAAGTTATGTCTCTCAGACTTTTTAAATGCCACACAGTTTTGGGTTTTGTTGCTCTTCTTTCCATTTACATTGTTGTCATCATTCTGTACATTGTTTTCCTGGTTCTGCTTACTTTGTTTTGCATCACTTCATATAAGTCTTCCCATGCCTCCCCCAGTTGCAGTAATATTTCAGGACTTTGACATCTCTGGGATATGTGTCCAGCAGTAAGATTCTGAATCTAAGAGTTTGGATATTTTAATCACTTTCTTAGCATAATTCCAAATTGCTTTCCAAAATGTTTAGATCAACTCATAGTTCCACCAAGCATGTGCCTGTATTTCCACAGCCTCTGCAAAATTGAGGCAAACTGTCTTCTTTGACTATTTGCTGGGAGTCAGGTGAAATCTCAAAGTTATTTTGATTTGTATGTCTTTTAGTAATAGTAATTAGGATTTATTTGCTAGTTTATTAGTACTAATTCATGTGGCTGTAAGTAGTTTGCAATTCTTTTGGGAACCTAGATCATATTCTTTGACCATTTATCCATTGGGGAATGGCTTTTGGTGGTGCCTGTTTAAATTCTCTCTGTATCTTGTATATTGGGCCTTCCTCACATATTTTATGCAAAAAAATTTTCCCCCAGATGACTATTTCCCTCTTTAGCTTAGTTGCATTGATATTGTTAGTGTAAAAGTTCTTCAATATCATGCAATTAAAATGATCTGTTTTATGATCACATAAACTTCTAATTATATGTTAGAACTAATGTTCCCTGCTTTTTTCTCTTTTATTAGAAAAGGAAGAACAATCCCTATGACTACATTAGTAGCACAAATAAGACATTTTATCCATTTTCTGAAAGAATGCCATGTGTTGCACATAGTAAACAGTGTCTCAGGGAAAATGACCTGCAGTCAGCAAAGGCAACTTTGGCTTTTCCTGGAAATCAAAAGTATCAAACCATAGAAGGATCCCATGAGGGCTGAGGTTCTCAGACTGTGGTCCACAAAGCTCTGCCAGCTATCCATGGACTCATCTCTTCCAGTACTAATTAGGACATTGGTCCTTACTCCCTTTTTTGAAGCGGTGGGCAAGTATGGAATGGAATGTTACATATCCTAGTCTTTGAGTTCAACGTATTGGTTGGTTTCCATGAACTGGTTTTTTTCCCTTTATTTAAAATTGATTAGAAGGTAAGGCTTATGGGGTACAGTAGGTAGAAAAGGTATGTTTGGTAATAAATGTTTGGCAAAACCAAAAGCAATCAATTTTTAAAGGACTTTTTCTGCCTTCAATTAATAGTTTTTTCATATGTCCCTCAGTTGCTGGCTCATCACAAACAATATCATCCTTCCCATTCATTCTGCAGAAGGAATTTTTGCCGTGATAAGTGGGAAAGGATGGGTTAGGCAGGGCCAGTCTATGGGAGTCTGTTGCCCTGCCAAAATGGTCCATGCACTGAAAAAGGGAACTACTGCTTCTGTGACACTTCTTTAAGGTCATTCGTTAAATGCAGGCTCAACCTCTTTCACATGTGATCACAGAATTGAAAACAGAGCATACATGAAAAGCAAATGGTAACTCTCAGTTGGGGATTTCTTTGGGGCCACCTATACTGAGAAGTGTTGACCAACCAGGCATTCCATGGTGATTGGAAACAGAATGAGGAAATCCCGGGGTTTCACTCTAATTTTCAGATAAATCCCTGCTCTTCTGCATACTGCAGACCTATTCATTATCTTCCTAGGAGCTCAGGAAGCAAAGGAATGGGGCCTCCTATTCAGGGAGCACCTGATTCAGGGACCCCTGATCTGTCTTGTCTCATCACTCTCATTCCTTGCTTTCTCACAATGGCTCACTTTTAAGTATTCTAGTAGAGTAAAGCCCTGAAGAAAAATAAACTGGCCTTTTCCTTTAGACAAGTTATTTATCAATAGGTTTGTTTTCCTCTAATCTATCCCCTTTTCTAAATGAAGGTAATGAGAGTTGTTTTGTTTTGTTTTGTTTTCCTATTGTACAGTTTGTCTCACTGGTGTCTATAGATACCAGTAGAAAGATACTTTTAGATCTAGAATGTAGATTTTGGACATCATAGGTAAATCTGTGATACCTACAGCATTTATTCTGTTTTCATAAGACTACAATAGAAGCCATGTTTCATACTGGCTAGAGATCTGGGTTTGAAATCTAAAAGCCCTGGATTTAAATCCTTCTTCTGACATATACAAGCAATGTGACTCTGGGTAAGTGACTTACCCTCCTTGGGCTCAGACAATTCACTGGTACTTAACAATGAAGATGTACGTGGTTTGTAATCTGTATTTGTGGAGGGAGTTCCCTATGATTTTATTATTAAATTATCTGCATATTATTATAATCTCTAAATTTCAAGTGTTAATTTTCACCCCAAATTCCTGACCTTCTGAATGAGTTTCCATTATTGAAGCCTGGAACTAAGATTTCAGTTCTGAAAGACATTATTGATAATAGTCATAACTGATATAATGTTTAATGATTGAATGGTCTACCCTGATTCAGGAAGAACTGGGTTCAAATCCTGCTTCTGATGCTTACTAGCTGGATGACTGTGCACAACGGGGACAATAATACCTGTAGTACTTAATTCTTTACTTACATTATCTCACCTGAACCTCAACAACTTTGTGAGGTGGGTACAGCAGTTTTTATCCCCATTTTATAGGTGTAGAAACAAAGACTAAGTAACTGGACCACATTCATACAAGAAGTAAATGTTAGAGCTAGAATTTGAACTCGGTTTCTTCTGCCTCTAAGTCTGTTATTCTTTCTACCCACAGTCACATATATGGGCTGTATTTAGAGATTCTGGCATCTGGGGCAAATCTGGTTGTAGGGAAAGGAGAGAACCAGGGAAACAGGAAGGCATTAGATTTGTACTTCAGCCAACATGCTTTCACATCATTACTGATGCTGGGTATCCCTTGTGAAGAGCAGGGAATAGGTACCCAGAGCCAGCAAAAGGAATGAATCCAACTTAGTCAGGTGAAGGCACTCACTAAGAGAGGTGACACCTTCTCCTAGATAGTGTGGCCCAGTTGACAGACTCCACCCTTGACCCCCTTCCCACCTTTGGGAGGATGGGGAGGAGAGGTGGCAGGTGTTATTTGGGAAAGGTAGGCCTGGGGATCTGACAGAACCCTGGAGGGGGCAACCCCAAGGCCAAGTGAATGAAGAGAAGTGTCTGCACAGTTATATTGTGTAATATAAGACTAACAGAGGACCAGCGAGTGTAGGGCTCTTAGGTGTGAAAGGACCACTACAGGGAGTAAGCATGACCTCTGACATTGGTGCTATATTACAAAATTCCAGTTACCCTACCCTAGTTATGACACCGGCTTTACACATAGCAGGAGCTTATTGAATGTATTGCTTAGAAATACTGCTGATTTGCATAAATGTGTTCATCTAAATGCCATGTTAAAGGGAATGCTGAGTGAAAGAAAATAATTACCACATATTGAATTTGGGTTAAGTATTCAGAACAGGGTATAAGTGAAACATCTAACAGTTTTGTGGACCATTTTGTTTACATCCCAAAGAAAGAGAGAATCTTGGCTCAGAAAAGAGTTTCCTCTTGTGACAGCTGCCTCCATTTTCTTCTCCTCTGTGCCAACTCACCCGTCCCTTCACACGCATATACACATATGTAGACATTCATACATACATATGGTTGCAAGTACTCATTTTTCTCACGTTGCCCTTGGCCAGACTATCCAACTGTAACTTTTCGCTTCTCCTTTCTGTAAAATGAGGGAACAAACCTAGAATCTTGTCCTTGGATAGTCTCTCTGGTGCCTTTCAGATCTGCATTTTGATGATCCAGTCTGCCGTTCTACATCTTCTCTTCTCTTTGGCCAGTTTCTGTGTAGGCCTCCATGGAGTGTAGGACAGAACAGGGAATGGAGCAGAAGGAGATGAGTTTACATAGTCATGAAGTCATAGGTTCTTTGAGCTCAGAGGGACCACACAGGTCCTCTGATTCAATGCCAGTGTTCTCACCACTGGACATGCTGCCTCCTCAGAGCTTTTCCTGACTCCAAGGTTGGCTTTCTAACCCCTATGATGGCACACAATTAACCTGTGTTAATTCATCAAAATAAAACATAAAACTTTTATGTACCAGGAACAATGAATAAGTCATTTAGGAGCCAAGAACTCAGGTTTTGAGCTCTCGTAGAAGCAACATGGCATAGTGAATTGAATGGTCAACCCCGATTCAGGAAGACCTGGGTTCAAATCCTGCTTCTGATGCTTACAGCTGGATGACTGTGCATATTGCAGATAATAATACCTGTAGTACTTAATTCCCAAGGCATGGATGAAATGTAAGTGAGATAATGAATGGGAAATGTGTATGTAGATGTCAGCCATAGGATAATTGACTTTTAGCTAAAAGGAACCTTAGAGATCCTATCCCCTAATTTTTCAGGTGAAGAAACTGAGCTCTGAGGAGGTTAAATAACTTGCCCAAGGTCACACAAATAGTAAGTATCAAAGGAAGGTTTTGAACCTAGGTACTCTGACTGCAGAGCCAGTGTTCCTTTCTCTACATGATGGGCTGCTGGCCCTGAACTGCACTGCTCAAATCACAGAGCCCCCTCTGCAATACGTGGCTTGTGGGAGTCCTCTCCTTTCATTCATTCATTCAATAAACATTATTTAGTGGCTACTATGTGCCAGGCACTGTGTTAAGTGCTGGAGATACAAAAAGAGGAAAAAGACAGTCCTTGCCCTCAAGGAGCTTACAAACTAATGGAGGAGACATCTTGAAAACTATCTACAGGATAGGTTGTCAATTGGTTGTTGTCCTTCGTTCTCAAAGATGACCAAAGTGACATCACTGTTAGAATCAAATTACAGTGTGTTCAACTGTGGCTGATCAGAGCAGCATGAGCTCAGAATGTTCTACCACAGGTCGGGCACAGAGAATCCAAGTGTACACTTGGGGTGGATTCTCTAAATTTGTACATCTCATATTTCTTTTGAGCTACTTCAACTCTGCTTTGCTCATAGAACACAGCACCTTCTCTGATGAGGACACATCATGCTGAGTGGTCCTGTGCCAGTGTCTCCCATGTCACACAATCAATTCCAAATTTCTTTCTTTTTTTTTTTTTTAGGCAATTGGAGTTAAGTGACTTGCCAGAGTCACACAGCTAGTAAGTGTCAAGGGTTTGGTCTGAGGCTGGATTTGAACTCAGGTCCTCCTGACTTTAGGGTCAGTGCTCTATCCGCTGCGCCACCTAGCTGCCCCCAATTCCAAAATTCTTAAGAGAGACCTTGGGAGTGTCCTTGTATCACTTTTTCTGACCGCCATGTGAGTGCTTGCCCTGTGTGAGTTCTCCATAAAATAATCTTTTTGGCAAGCATACATTTTGCATTCAAACAACATGGCCAGCCCATCAGAGTTGCAGTCTCTGAAGTAAGGTTTGAATGTTTGGTAGTTTGGTTCAAGAAAGGACCTCAGTGACTGGTATCTTATCCTACCAAGTGATCTTCAGAATCTTCCTAAGACAATTCAAAAGGAAGTTATTCAGTTTCCAAGTTTCAATGAGGTCAGTGCAATAGCTCTGTAGACCTTCAGTTTGGTCGGCAGTCAAATACCTCTTCTCTCCCACACTTTCCTTTGGAGCCTCCCAAACACTGAGCTAGCTCTGGCAATATGTGCGTCAACCTCATTATCAATGTATACATGCCTAGAAAGTATACTGCCTCGGTAAATGAACAGCATTTCATTCCTTCAAAAGTAAAGTATAAGTGAAGCTTAGAATGATGCAGGATTTTTGGCTCAGTAAGACGGCAGATGAAATTCAGTTTTATGTTGATAGTAACAATCCAAAGCGTTTTTATGATGCCCTGAAGGCTATTTGTGGGCCAAAGACCTATGATGCATCTCAGCTACTCAGTGCTGATGGAGCCATGTTGATTAGTGATAAGGACATGATCCTGGAGAGATGGGCTGAACACTTCCATAGTGTTCTCAACAGACTGTCATCAGTCAATGCTGAAGCCATTGAGGACGACTTCAGATTGAGATAGGCCCTTTCTAGCTGAAGTTCCTACGGAAGAAGAGGTTTTGAATGACATGAGGCTCCTTTCCTGTGGCAAAGCCCCTGGTGCTGATTCTATTCCAGCTGAGATTTACAGGATAAATAGGAAATAATTGAAAGAGGGAATTAAGAGGGGTTGGGCAAGGCTTCCTGGAGAAGATGGGATTTTAGTTGAGAAGCCAGGAAAGTCAGTAGTCAGAGTGGAGGAGGGGATGGGGGACAGCCAGAGGAAATTCCCAGAGCCTAGAGATGGAGTGTCTTGTTCATGGAACAGTAAGAGGCCAGTGTCACTGGATTGAAGAGTACATGTTGCGGAGTGAGGTATAAGAAAACTGGAAAGGTAGGAGGGAACTAGGTTATGAAGGGCTTTGAATGCCAAACAGACCATTTTGTGTTTGCTTCTGGAAGCCACTGGAGTTCTTTTGAGTGGGAGATGAGGGGAGAAGTGACATGCTCAGACCTGCTAGTTTTTAGCTTCCTTCTTCCTGCCACCCTCAACTCCCTCGGAGCCCATAGCTCAACGCCAGGTTCTTTCTGCTTTACAAAGTAATGAACTCAGTGTGTTAATGGAGAAGGTCTATAGCTGCTCCTCAGGGCCTTCTGTCTGATTCTATACAGTTAAATTATAGCAAAGGCATTTTGAAGACAAATGGTAATGATTATTCTGCCCTTTCCAAGGCATTGCATTAACTTGTATAAATTAATAAAAATGTGTAAATCAATACAAATGGGAAAGGTGTAAAAACTCTTTGGCATTAATTAAATATAATGTAGTTCCTCAAACTGTTAACATTTTAAGAATATTACAGAAATGCACACCAATAATGTAATTCTTTGTCTTGGAGATAATGAAACTGAAGGTGAGAAAGGTGAAAGGAATTTGCTTAAGGTCATAGAGAGTTAGCAGTACTCTCTATCATTTACAAATTGTAGTAGGCTCCAAACTATAGTAGCAGACCCCCAAACTTTTTTGTTGTGTGCCTGTATCAGTATGAAATTTTTGAGTATGCATCCCTAGTATGTGTGTATTTACTGATTTATAAATGATATACTTGTATTGCAGTACAATTGGAGTTAAGTGACTTGCCAGAGTCACTGAGAAGTGAAGGAGTGAAGTGAAGCATATAGAGTACCAGGCCTGGTGTGAGGAAGACTTATCTTCCTGAGTTCAAATCTAGCCTCAAACACTTAACTAGCTGTGTAACCCTGGGCAAGTCACTTAACCCTGTTTGTCTCAGTTCCACATCTGTAAAATGAGCTGGAGAAGGACATGGCAGCCCATTCCAGGATCTTTGCCAAGAAAACCCCAATGGGATCACAAAGAGTTGGACACAACTGAAAAGAACTGAATGTCATCATTATCATCATTGCAATACAAATAATAATGTATATTATAAAACAAACAGAAAAAGACATTTAAAATATAAATTCAATAAAGATGAAATAATATTTGATCCTAAGGCCAATAGAGAGCCAGTGGAGTTATTGAGTAGGAGAATGACATGGTCATACTCTTTACGAAAATTATTTTGGCAGCTGACTGGAGGAAAAATCAAAGAGCAAAGACTCTGGAGGCAGGGAGGCCAATTAGGAGGCTATTACAGTAGTACCGGTGAGAGGTGATAAGGGCCTTAACTAGGATGATAAGGTTGTGTGAGGAGGGAGGAGGGCACAGAAACTACAAGATTTAAGGACTGATGGGAGTCAGTCCTTAACTGACAGTGAGGAGTCAAAGAACACTGAGATTGTGGATGTGGGTCGCCAGAAGGATCTGATACCATCAACAGGAAAGCTTAGGAGGAGTGAGTTTGGGGAAAGAGAGGAGGAAGATAGTTATGAGATCTATCTATTTGCTGCTCATTCCGAGCAACTCACAATCTCACTGGGAAAGAAAAGTGAAGGGTGGGGTTCTTACTAGTCACTGCCCAGGAATGCAGAGATCACCCTCCCAGAGGCTTCAGCCCTAGCCAGGAGGTAATCTGGGGGGAAGGGATAGGTCTAGGGCAGGGCGACAGGGTAGGTGGAATTTTCCCAATAGCACTTGTGTAACAGCTGGTGTGGGTGCTCTGGTAGGGGTAAGGTTAAAACTGACTCGGAGAGCCTGCTCAAAGGGAGGTTGTGAGCTTGCAACAAAAGATTAGAGGCCTGGAGAGGAGTATTAGAGTCAGTGTGGCCCCACTGGAGACAAGCTATCCCAAGGGGTTTGAGATGCTCCCCATATTCTCACCAGTCACACACTCCTAGGGTTAGCCCAAGGCCACCCGGAAGTCCATGGCTCTCATTTTGTGCTAAGGAGAAATCCTACACACTTTAAGATTCCAGCCCCAAATTTTCAATGAACAACATAAAATAATCATAATAATAACTAACATTTGTGTAGTGCCTGCTATATTCCTGGTACTGTGCTAAGTGCTTTACAAATATTAGTTCATTTGATTCTTACAACAATCCTAGGAAGTAGGTGCTGTTATTATCCCCTTCTTACAGTTGAGGAAACCGAGGCAAACAGAGGTTAAGTGACTTGCCCAGAAGCTGAGTTTCAGCTCTTGTCTTCCTGACTCCAGGCCCAGCATTGTATCCACTGCCCACCTAGCTGCCTGACACATATCAAAAAACACCTCCTGCCCATTTCCAAACCATGCAGCTTACACACTGGCTGTGTTCCTCATGCACCTCCCACCTCAGACTGTGCTTGTCCCCATACCCTGAACTGCCTCATTTTACATCTCAGAAATCAGTAAATGTTACAAATCAGGATTCGATTTATTATTCTGATGATTGTCTAGACTTCAGAAAGCAATGGAGAAAATCCTTAATAGCACATTTTGGGAGGGCCTGTTGTTGAACATTTGCCAGCACACCACTGGCGAGAACTGTCTTGTTTTCTTGCATTTATAGCCTAGTACTTTGCGTAGTGCCTGGCACATAAGAAGTGCCTTATGAATGCTTATTCATTAATTAGGCATGATCAAATCAAGAGATCATAGAATCACAGATTCTAAAAGGGGAAAGGCATCAGAGGTCATCTAGCCCAAATCTAAGCAAAAGTTTGTTCCTTTTTTTTTTTAAGGCAATTGGGGTTAAGTGACTTGCCCAGGGTCACACAGCTAGTAAGTGTCAAGTGTTTGGTTTGAGTTTATTCCTTAGTTTACTTAATAAGTTTATTCCTTAGCATGCTCAATAAGTGGTCATCTGGCCTCCACTTGAAGATCTCCAATGTGGGGCAGCTAGGTGGTTCAGTGGACAAAGCACCACCCCTAGAGCCAGAAGGACCTGAGTTCAAATCCAGCCTCAGACACATAACACTCACTAACGGTCTGACTCTGGCCAAGTCACTTAACCCCAATTGCCTCACCAAAAAAAAAAAAATCTCCAATGATGGAGAGACTCATTACTTTATGAAACATCTACCCACTTTAGGGCAGCTAGGTGGTGCCATAGTGCAAAGAGTGTAGGGCTTGGAGTCAGGAAGACTCATCTTCCTTGGTTCAAATCTGACCCCTGACAGTTACTAGCTGTGTGACCCTGGGCAAGTCACTTAACCCTGTTTGCTCAGTTTCCTCATCTGCAAAATGAGCTGGAAAAGGCAAAGCAAACCACTCCAGTATCTTTGCCAAAAAACCCCAGATAGGGTCAGGAAGAGTCAGACACAACTGAAAAATGACTGTGATGATGATTCTCTCCACACCTTCTGATTTGTATGAGTTTATCGGCTCCCAGAGGCCACATCAGTTCCAATTCCTAAAAGATAAGGTCGCAGGGTGCTTCAAAATCCCTCCATACGCTTGTTGAGCTGATGCTGTTGCAGGCAGGCAGACAAGCAAGGAGCATGCTATGTGGCAGGCCCTGTTAAGCACTGGCGATGCAAATTATTGGTGTTTGTCCTTTGTTTTTGATGAGGACCAGTGACATCTCCGGGTGATGCTTTTACTCCTGTATGAATTGGATTTAAGTGAAGCAGAATTGCACAAAGTCATTAGCATCACTCTCTCTTCCAGAGTCATCGAAGTCCAGTGGCAAAGTCAGAATGACTGGGAATGGCCTAGATGCAGTGGATGACCTTGATGTCTCTGATGTCTGACCAAGCTCAAAGCACTCCACAGCACCTGCTTCAGCTGCCTTCATGGCCTTTGGAACAAATTTTTCTCATCTGCCCATTCTACAGAGGGAAGTCTTCACATGCTTGGGGTAAACACCCCACTAACTCACCAATGGGTTTGAGGTCCCTCAGTTACCCTCAACTTGGTTTAGCCCGTCTTCTGGGATGGTTTTATTAGGGTGTGACTGCTGTGCGTGGTACAGCTTCTTTTTTTTTTTTTTTGAGTTTTTAAATGTATTTTTATTTTGTTGAATTGCATGTAAAATTTAAAAAAATATTTTTAAATTGAGTTCTTAATTCTCTCCCTCCTCCCAAACCCTTCTCCTTTCTTTAGAAGGCAAGCAACTTGATATTGATTAAACATGTGAAATTATGCAAAACATATTTCCAGATTAGTCATATTGCAAAAGAAAACACAGACCAAAAAAAAAAGAAAAATAAAGAAAATAAACGAAGTATGTTTCCATCTGCATTCAGAGTTCATCACTCCTGTCTCTGAAGGTGTTTTTAATCACGTGTCCTTCCGAATTGTCTTGGATTATTATATTATGTAGAGTCATGCTACAGCTGCTTGAAGCAAGCCCTCACACCAGAGATGCTAGTCCTCCTAGAACACCCCACACAAATACAATACAAAAACAAGCAGAAAAGAAAGACAATCCTTTTCCTCAAGGAGCTTACATTCTAATGGGGAAAGATAATGCCTGCAAGGGAGTTGAAAAGGAATAGGGAAAAGATGATGAAATCCAGACAATCGGAAGGACAGTTGGGAGGAGAACGAAGTAAGGTCTGGGCCTGTCCCTAAAAGAGAAGCCCCAGAAAGAGAGAAGGGGGCCAGCATGGCACAGGATGTTCCAGGGAGAGAAAACCCTGAACTCAGAGGCAAGTTCCAGAAAAGGAAGCTGAGTCATGGTGTGAAGTCCATAAAGGCAGAAGTACAGCCGGGAGAAGGAGCTCCAATCCTGCCTTAGACACTCATCAGCTGTGCGACTTGGGACAAATCATTTAAATTCCATCTTTTGATTACATTCATATTGTAGGTCTATCATAGAAATTGTACTTTTGGAGATAGAAGTGATAGTAGGGTTCATCTAGCACAAGTCCCTCATTTTACAGAGGAGGAGGGCAAGGCCCAAAGTAGTTAAATGACTTGTCTGAGGTCCCAGAAATGGAGGGTCTACACCTACAGGTTTGGGACCCAGATCCAGCTGTCATCCTGTTATACCATGCAGCTCCCTTTATAGTAATTCCCCGCATAAAAATGCAAATCTTCTGTTCAATCCCGACCCACTTGCTTACAAAACATGGAACAGAGAAGGAAACTGTCCTCAATCAAATCATATGAAAAATTCATTACGATGCTGTTGAGTAACAAAGAAAGCACCCCCCGGATATATTTGTGTGACAAGAGAATAGGGTTTGACCTGTAATATAGCAGAATTTATGGAATAGCATGGCCTTATAACTGTGTTTTACTGTACTATAGTTACTTCCCATGTTCCTCATACACTATTTCCTCACCAGAAAATGCCTTTGGTGCATTTAATCACGCCCTCCTCCTTGCCAAGGCCAACTTTTCCACTTGCGCTCTTGATCCCAGCCCCTCCTGCCTCCTCCAGGGCCTTGGTCCATCGATCATCCATCCCCCTTCTCTCCTGCCTCTTCAATCTCTCCCTCTCCCCGACTCCTTTTTCAATGCTTACAAACAAGCTACAATTCACTGCATGGAGGGGGGGCGAGATAAAAACTTTCCTCCACCCTGTTTTCCAGCCAACTCCTCATTTTTCTTCTCTTCCCTGCCACACTTCAAGAAAGCTTGCATGCCTTCACTCACTGTCTCTGCATATTTTCATTCCCTACCTAACCCCAGGCCAAATGGCTCCTGCTCTCATCATTCAACTGAAACTGCTCTCAAAAGTCACCCATGTCTTCTACTCCTCTTCCCATCCCAAATTGTAAGCATGCTCCAAGATTCTGTATTTAGAGAGCTTCTCTCCATCCCTTCCTCCTTCCCTCCCTTCTCTCTGTCTCCCTCTCTCTCTGTCTCTCTCTTTCTCTGTCTTTCTCTGTCTCTCTTTATCTCCTCTGACTTTATCTGTCTCTGTCTCTTTCTCCATCCCATGTGTCCCTCCTCCCTATCTCTCTCTTTCCACTCTTTCTAAAGAGAGGATGAGATATTTGCGTTCATTAGACAAATTTTTTAAGATTGTGCCTCTTATTACTGCCCACCTGAAGCTTTAAACTTCACTTTAAGCTTAAGTTCTTAACCTGTTGCAAAATAAATACCTACACATTGCAGAGACTGAAATTTTCTGGTTTTAAAAATGTAAGCTGGCCCTCCCTCTCTTTGTTTCGGGGTGGGGGGTGAGGAGTCGTGGATTAGAACACTGCATCTGATGTTGGACTTGGTTGATGTGTTGTTATTTTTACTGAAATGCTTTTCTTTTCTTCTTTTTAATTCTTTATTATAAAGAATTATATTCCCTAGGAGAAGGAGGGAGGATACAAAGGCAATGCTGAAACAAAAAGTATCAACAAAAATTTAAATTTAAAAAAATAATAATTTTTAAAATGTGTGTTTCTAGAAAGTAATCCTGCTGTGCCCCTCTACATACGGCCCCCTGTTTGGCTGCTGTCTAAATCATCCACTCCCACTTCAGCTCTTATCTCTATGTAAACAAAATTTTCTCTCTACTCTTGGTCCTTTCTTCTGAAATCCAGTTTCAAATTGCAAATCATTTACTGGATCTCAAGATCTGCAAGTATCTCCAACACCTCAAACTCAAGATGTCCAAAACTGAATTAATCATTTTCTCTCCTACAACAATGCACACAAAATGCTCCCCATTCCCAATTTCCCTCTTTCAGTTGTTACCACTACCAATTATGTAGTTTTCCTAAAGCGTATCACTCCCTTGTTTAAAAAAGAAAAAAAGCAAATGAACAAAAAACTCTTCAGGGCCTCCCCATTGCCTACCAGATAAAGTCCCAATTCATTAGCTAGCATTCAAGGCCTTCCATGATCTGAACCCAACTAATTTTTCCAGCTGATTATACTATCCTTCAGCCCCACGGGACTACTCACCATCTTCTTAATATATTCTATGACTTCGCATCTCCATGCTTTTACTTACTCTCGTCTCTGAATCTAGAATGTTCCCTTTGCCATCCACGTCCATCAAAATCCTTCAAGACCTAAGTCAAATATTATTTATATGAAACCCACCTTGACCACTGGAACTCTGTGCAATCTCTCCTTTCTCTGAATTTGTTTTGTTTTGTTTTTTTGGCTAGGCAATGGGGTTAAGTGACTTGCCCAGGGTCACACAGCTAGGAAGTGTTATGTGTCTGAGGCCGGATTTGAACTCAGGTCCTCCTGAATCCAGGGCCGTTGCTCTATTCACTGCTCCACCTAGCTGCCCCACTTCTCTGAATTTGCATGACAACTTTTTTACACTTTAATCATAATACAATACATTCTACCTTGTATTACAGTTATTTGGAATTGTCTCTACCAAGAAATCCCCAAATGGGGTTGTGAAGAGTCAAACATGATTGAAATGACTCAACAACAGCAACAAATATATTAAATAAGGAGTACATACTGAAGTGAGGAAATTTTGCTTTTGAAATCAGTAAACCCTTTGTTCTAATAAAAATTCCCCTTGTTCCCAAGAAAACTTTTGCAAAATATTCTCTGAAGTATATAACCCTCCACCTGCAGAAATACCCCAGGCCACTGACCCTTGCATGATGCATTTTCTTCCATGTGTTCCCTGTTTACCAGGGGTCATTCATACAGTAGCTGTGCCTAAATTTGTTGTTGGTGAGTCATTTCAGTAGCGTCCAACTCTTCTTGATCCCTTTTGGGGTTTTCTTGGCAGAGATACTGGAGTGGTTTGCCATTTCCTTCTCCGGCTCATTTTATAGATGAGGAACTAAGACAAACAGGGTTAAGTTACTTACACAGAGTCACACCGCTAATAAGTGTCTGAGGTCAGATTTGAACTCCAGAAGATGAGTCTTCCTGACTCCAGGCCTGGCACTTTACCCACTGAGCCACCTCCCTGAGGAGACCTCAAACCTTGGTGATATCATAGATATTCCTATAAGGATTTAATGGACACTATCCTGGTGGACTGAGATGGAGCTCCCTACTCTGAAAAGGCCTTTTATGCAGTGTGAGGGTCTTGTCTTTAACATTTATCAATAGGATGATGAGCAGAGAATGTTGGTTTTGATCTCATTTCTTCTAGGGCCATAAATTTATCAGCCTTGAATAAGCATGGCTTCATCAATTGCCAACTGTACTAGGTAGCAAGGGATTAAAACATCAGAACCACTGTTTAATTGCCCAAGTAATCAAACTATGATTTTCTAAAGGAAGAGCTTTAGTTTCCACTCATTCATTCAGCCAAAATTTATTGAGACTTAATTTTAACTTCCTGACAATTAGAACTTTCTGGTATTAAGTTTCCTGGTACTAGAGGTGTTCAAGAAGAGGTCGGACAACAACTTTGTTAGAGAAGATACGAAACATATAAATCCAGAGGGCAGAGAGTGAGACTAGATGACCTCTAGAATCACTCTATGATTCTATTTTTCCATGTGCTAGGGGACTGTGAGGGATACAAACATTTTGAATCAAGGATTGAGTTTTGTTGTTGTTTGGTTCACTTGTTCATAATTCAATTATCTATAATAAATAACTCTGTTCCGTGGGGAAACCATCATTCTGTGGTCATTTGAGTATAAAAATTCATAGCTATTTCTCTTGGCCTCTTCACCACAGGTGACTTCACCTTCCAAAGATTTAAGGACAATGTAAATATTTTTAGTCCCCTAATGGGAAGACCCATTCCCCAGTGCTGCTCTTGACTGGAGAAGGAAATCACAAACCACTTCAGTATCTTTTTCAAGAAAACACCATGGACAATATTGATGTGCTGTGGTTCACGATGTCATGAAGAGTCTGATACGACTAAATGACTGAACAACAAATGGGAATTCTTACTTAGGGGTCTCCTAAGTGTTCCTTGCAGAGTCCCAAAATGTATTGTTAGTTAAGGGGAATATTAAACATTTGGGACAAGAATAACATAAATCAAGTTCCAAGTTTTGAGTAGGGATGCATTGTGTGCCCTTTATGCTGTTACTTTAATGATAAAGAAAAATTGCTGCCATTATCTAGCAGATGTCAATAATTTAAGTATTTCTCCTCTCTATAATGTGGCTCCTACGCATAGTATCTCCCACTACTATGAGAAAATTTGATCGCTACATCCTAGAAATTCCAAGCAAGTAAATAGAATCTTGACTTTTCAAAAAAAATTGTATACAGCATTTTAAAAATATCTCTTCTGTGGAAGATTTTTACAAGAATAGAATCCCACAGGAAGAAGAGGATTGCCTGAGCTGTAATCCATACTGATGGAGAGAATGTCCACATCTATGGGATCATGAATCTGTTGAAATAAGTGTACATTTTTAAAAAGCAAGGTCACCTAGTAGTGTATTTGAATTTGGAGTCAACAATTAGTGGACATGGAACTTTACAGGGATTGTATAACTATCAAATGTTAGAGCTGAAAAAGACCTTACAACCCAACTTTCTCATCTTACAGTGAGGTAACCGAGGCTCAGAGAGGCTTGAAGTGACTTTCCCAATATCATGCAGACTAGTCAGTGCAGCTTCAGGAAGATATCTAGTGCACAGAGGGAAGCATGTCTGAATTTCATTGAAATCAAGTTGTTGGTGAATTCTGTTATTGATGAAGAGGCCTTAAGATTTAGTGAAAAAGAAATCCCTCTATCTCACACAAAGAAGTCATTTCTTTTCCTGTGCACTGGGAGCATAAAAGCAAAGCACTTTATAAGCAGAGGGAAAGAAAGTTTTATGATCTCTTCAGTTTAAGTAGATTCTTTTTTTTTCCTCCTGTAATTCATCATTTGCAGAATGCTGCAAAAAAGGAAGAAATGGGGATGTTGCTCAATATATCAAATGTGGAGCAGACTTAGTTGTCCAGAGACCAGGGCAGTGAAAATTGCTGCCAAGCAAAGGATTACAGCAACTGAACCCCAGGAACCTTGAGGGTGTCATTAGCATGAAATGCTGAGAGAGAGCTGGGAAAGGGGCTGGCTGCTCTTATTTTCTCTGAGTCTTAAAGGATATTGATACCTGCCTGATGTCTTGCTCTCCTACATTGTATAAGTAGTGGCCAGCTCAAGGAAATCCCAATAACGGTGTGATGGATGAAGCCTTGGCCTAGAGGTCTAGCTTCTAGTTGAATCCTAATCAGTAATTGCTGTGTGATTTGGGGCATGCCACCTCATATCTCTAGCTTTGTATTCCCCACCTATCTGAATATTTCCTGGTTCATAGTGTAAGCACAATAGTTCATGTGAAGAATTCTGAGCCCATTTAACTCCATTTCCCTGATGAGGTATTTCCAAGGAGACAAAGCCTGCAGTGAGGATAACAACACTGGGAATTGTGGAAGCCAGTGTCCAGCTGTTCATAATACCTTGGTAAGTTCCTAATAGAAATGTTTTAAAACAAGAAAATTCAACAATTTTACTGTTGAGAAGGTTTTTTGGGGGGCAGAGCCAAGATGGTGGAGTAAAAGCAAGGATTTGCTTGAACTCTCCCCCAAACCCCTCCAAATATCTGTACAAATGACTCCAAATGAATTCTAGAGCAGCAGAACTCACAAAAAGACAGAATGAAACAAATTTCTAGCCCAAGACAACCTGGAAGGTCAACAAGAAAGATCTGTTGCACCAGGCTGAGAGAGGAGCACAGTCCAGTGCAAGTGATGCTAGCACAGACTGGGCCCCAGCAAACCTGGAACAAGCTTCAGGGGACTGAATCACAGGCAGCTGGAGTGGTTCCCAGACATCTCAACCCACAAACACCAAAGACAACTTAGAAAGTCTTCAGGAAAGGTTTGTAGGACCTGGGTGAGAGAGGAGCACAGTCCAGCTCCGGCCCCAGCACAGCCCTGGGGCAGTAGCAGTGGCTGCTTCTGGAGCTCTCAGCCCACAGATGGTAAGGGAATCAAACAATTGATTGGAAGGAGATTACAGGGGTCTCTTTGCTGGCACTGAGATGGGACTCTGTTACTTTGCCCATACTTGGATCTAGGTCTCAGTCCTGGGTGGCAGTCCTGGGGCAAGGAAGAGTACTGGCATAGCACAGCTTGTGGCAGCAGTGGAGTGGAACCCTCCTCATAGTTCTAGAGCAGAAAAGAGTGCTTGTGGTCACTCACAGACCAGAGCACAGGCCAGTAGGGGAGTAAACACCTCTCCTTAGATCATACCACTGAACTGAATACTTACAGGTTCCTAGAAGTATCTCTGAAAACAGCTGCACAAAACCCCTAAAGCTTAGGACAGTATACCCTCCACACTGGAAGTAGAGCCCTACCTTAACAGAGAGTTAAAAAGTCAAGTAATTGGCTGGAAAAATGAGCAAATAATGGAAAAACTCAGACTATAGAAACTTACTTTGGTAACAAAGAAGATCAAAAAATACTCAGAAGAAGAAAACAAAGTCAAAGCTCCTACATTCAAGGCCTTCAAGAAAAAGATGAATTGGTCTCAGGCCATGGAAGAGCTCAAAAAGGATTTTGAAAAGCAAGTAAGAGAACTAGAGGAAAAATTGGGAAGAGAAATGAGAGTCATGCAAGAAAATCATGAAAAGTGAGTCAACAACCTGGTAAAGGAGACCCCAAAAAATTCTGAAGAAAATAGTACCTTAAAAAATAGACTAGACCAAATGAAAAAAGAAGCCCAAAAAGCCAACGAGGAAAAGAATGCCTTAAAAAGCAGAACTGGCCAAATGGAAAAGGAGGTCCAAAAGCTCACTCAGGAAAATAATTCCTTAAAAATTAGAATGGAGCAAATGAAAGCTAATGACTTTGTGAGAAATCAAGAAATTATAAAACAAAACTAAAAGAAGGAAAAAAATAGAAGATAATGTGAAATATCACACTGGAAAAAAATAACTAACCTGGAAAATAGATCCAGGAGAGATAATTTTAAAATTATTGGACTATCTGTAAGCCATGATCAAAAGAAGAACCTAGATATCATTTTTAAAGAAATTATCAAAGAAAACTGCCCTGATATTCTAGAACCAGAGGGTAAAATAGAAATTGAAAGAATCCATCAATCACCTCCTAAAAGAGATTTCAAAAGGAAAACTCCCAGGAATAATATAGCCAAATTCCAGAGTTCCAAGATCAAGGAGAAAATTTTGCAAGCAGCCAGAAAAAAACAATTCAAGTATTGTGGAAACACAATCAGGCTAACACCAGATTTAGTAGCTTCTACATTAAGGGATCAGAGGGCTTGGAATATAATATTCTGGAGGTCAAAGGAGCCAGGATGAAAACCAAGAATCACCTACCCAGCAAAATTCAGTGTAATCAATGAGGAGGAAAATTGACATTCAATGGCAGAGGGGAATTTAATGCATTGTTGAGAAAAAACCAGAGCTAAATAGAAAAATTGACTTTCAAATACAAGACTCAAGAGAAGCATGAAAAGGTAAACAGAAAAGAGAATCCAAAAGGGACTTATTAAAGTTGAACTGTTTACAATCCTACATGGAAAGATGACATTTGTAACTCATGAGACCTTTCTCATGAGTTATGAGGGTAGTTGGAGGGAATATATATAGACAGAGGGCAAAAGGTGAGTTGAATACGAAGGGATGATATCCAAAAAATAAAATAAAGGGGTGAGAGAGGAATGTACTGGTAGAAGGAGAAAGGGAAAGGTAGAATGGAGTAAATTATCTCACATAAAACAGGCAAGAAAAAGCTTTTACAGTTGAGAGGAAGAAGGAGGAGGTGAGAGGGAATGAGTGAACCTTACTCTTATCTGATTTGGCTTTAGGAAGGAATAACACACACACTCAATTAGATATGGAAATCTATCTTACCCTACAGGAAAATGGGGGGGAGGGAATAAGAGAGGGGAGATGATAGAAAGGAAGGCAGATTGGGGGAGGTGGTAATCAGGAGCAAACACTTTTGAGGAGGGACAGGGCCAAAAGAGAGAATAGAACAAATGGGGGCCAGGATAGGATGGAGAGAAATATGACTATTATGGAAGTGTTTTGCATGACTACACATATATGACCTATATCAAATTGCTTGCCTTCTCAAGGTGGGTAGGTGGGGAGGCAGGAAGGGAGAGAATTTGGAACTCAAAGTTTTAAAAAAGAATATTAAAAATTGTTTTTATATGTAACTGGGAAATAAGATACACAGGCAATATGGTATAGAAATCTATCTTACCCTACAGGAAAATAGAAGGGGAAGGGGATAAGAAAAGGAGGAGGGTGATAGAAGGGAGGGCAGATTGGGGGAAGGGGTAATCAGAATGCAGGCCATCTTAGGGTGAGGGGAGGGGAGAGATGGGGAGAAAATTTGGAACTCAAAATCTTGTGGAAGTGAATGTTGAAAACCAAAAATAAATAAATAAATGACTTCCTAATTAAAAAAAAAAGTCTCTTTGTTCTGTGGCTCTTTGCCTCCTCATTGATCATCCAAAGTAACACCCTTATCCTTGGCTGAAATTAAGCCATCTAGGTTCAACAGGACAAGTAGGTATCCCTAGTTGTCTGTTGGATAACCTCACTATTTTGCATTTTTCCCACACAATGTTCAATAATGGAGGGTGGGAGTAAGGAGATAGAGAGTTGGGGAGGGGGAAGTAATTAGACGACAGCTGGTGTGAATAAAATTTGGGAGTTTTGGGAAATGGCAAACTCAATATCTGTCAACAATGTGACATGGCAGTCCAAAAAAGTCATAGTGTCCTAGGCTTCATTAAGACAGGAATGTTATACAAAATGAATGAAGTGATAGGCTTTCTGTAGTTTACCCTGGTAAGATAATATCTAAAATATTATATTCAGTTCTAAAAATGACATTGTTGAAAGGACACTGTACATCAATTGAGGAATGGCTGACCATGTATATGATTGTGATTGCGCTTTAAGAAATAATGTGCAGGATACTCTCAGAAGAACCTGGAAAGACTTACATGAACTGATGCAAAGTGAAATGGGCAGAACAGGAAGAACATTCTGTGACTTAGTTATTCTCAGAAATACAATGATCCAAGAAAATTCTAAAGGATTTATGATGAAAAATGCTGTCCATCTCCAGAGAAAGAACTGATGGAATCTGAATGCAGATCAAAGCATACTTTTTCTTTACTTTATTTTTCTTGGTTTTTTTTGTCTGTTTTCTTTCACAACATGACTAATATGGAAATATGATTTGCATGACTACACATGCATAACCTATATCAAATCGTTTGCCTTCTCGATGAAGTGGGAAGGTGAGAGGAGGGAAAAAATTTGGAACTTAAAATTTTTAAACAATGAATGTTCAAATTGTTTTTGCACGTAATAGGGGAAAAATAAAGTTTTAATTTACAAAAAAAAGGCTACAAAGACCCCACCACACACAAAAAAAAGAAGAAGAAAGGACACTCATAGTTCAGAAAGCATCCAAAAGAAGGAAAATGTTGAAGGCCATGCCTAGTCTGAAGGAACTAGGAATGTTTAGCCTGGAGAAGAGAAGACTTAGCTTGTTTCAAGTATTTGAAGACTTTCATGTGGAAGAGAGATATTTTTTTTTTATTGTTCTGCTTGGCCCCAGAGTGCAAAACTAGGAGTAATAAGTGGAAGTTGGAGAAAAGCAAATTTTAACTTGACACCCAGAGGTGGAATGAGCATTCATTTTACTGGCATTCCCCTTCACTGGGGCTGAGGCTGAATGACCACCTGTAAGAGATGCTGAAGAAAGAATTCCTGTCCAAGTAAGGGTTGACTCGATAACCTCTACAATTCCTTCCACCTCTAAGATTTTTGTTATTCTGAGAATGAAGGGGCTTTCCACCCCTAGAAACTATTCCTGCCATCATGACTGGTGTACAAGGAACTTGACTTTGTGAAGTGGCCTCAAGGCACTGCCCCCCATGCCCTGCCATCCAACCCCAAGGGTGCTGTAGCTCATTCTTGTGGTAGTAGAAAGAGCAAGTGATTTGGAGTCAGGAGGATATCTTGGCTGTGCCATTTCCTAGTGGTGCGACTGTGCCACTGTGAGCCTCAGTTTCTCTATCTAAATGTAACCATACAGATGAGTTAGGTAGGTGTTATGTGGAGTATTTGAGATGACCTGAACATACACACCAACCTCCACCTCTCACTGCTCTTGGCTCATTTCCTTATTAAGTATCTCTCCAGATTCTACGAAGTCTAGTGAGTGTGGCTTTCTCAAAGATAATAAGCATTGCAGAAATTCTCTCTAGTCAGCTTGAACTCTACTTCAGCCTGAACTTTTGGGTTAACTTCCTCTCTCTAATTCCCAAACCATACACTTATAGACTTAGATGCAAATCACTATAAAAGTCCATACACTTTAATTGTGATTTCAAGTAACATAGAAGCATAAATAATCATTAAAGAAATAGGCTTCCATTTGTAGGCCACAGCATCTTCAACTAAGGTGTTGAATCTCTTTTTCCATGTCCTCTCCTCCTGCTAAGAGGAGAAGAAATAGGAAGTGAAATAATTGGAATGGAAAAGGGGAGCCTAAGGTTTTGTTTTGTATTGGTGGGAGTTTTGTTTGTTTGTTTGTTTTTATCCAGGTCAACACTCCAGGGAAGCAGGCGAAAGATAAGAGCTATGGACTAGATTCTGGTAGTCTGATCAACCTTGATCTTTTGGTCCATCCGCTGTGTCTCTCCCCATCTTCCTTATGAGCTCTGACATGCCATGAAATCTCAGATCTACTTTCTTTTTTGTTGTTGTTCTTCAGTTGTGTCTGACTCTTTGTGACACCATTTGGAGTTTTTTTTCCCCCATTTATTTTTTTATAATTAATTTATTTTGAATTATCAACAATCACTTCCATAAGCTTTTGAGTTCTAGATTTTTCTCCCCCTCCCTCCCCACCTCCTTCCCCATGATGATGCACAATCTGATATAGGCTACACATATACATTCCTATTAAACATATTTTTGCATTAGTGGTGTTGTAAGCAAGAATTAGAACCAATAGGAGGAACCACCTGAAAGAAGAAACAAAACACAACAGAAGAAAAAAAAATAGCAAATAGTACACTTCGATCTGCATTCAAACTCCATAATTCTTTCTCTGGATGTGGATAGCATTTTCCATCATGAGGCCTTTGGAGGTGTCTTAGATCCTTGTATTGTTGAGGAGGGTCAAGTTTATCAATATTAGTCATTGCACAATGTGGCTGTTACTGTGTACAGTGTTCTCCTGGTTCTGCTCACTTCACTCAGCATCAGACCATATAAATCTTTCAAGGTTTTTCTAAAGTCTGCCTGTTCATAATTTCTTATAGCACAATAGTATTCCATTACATTTATATACCACAACTTATTCAGCCATTCCCCAATTGATTGGCATCCTCTCAATTTCCAATTCTTTGCCACCACAAAAAGAGCTGCTATAAATATGTTTGTACATGTGGGTCCTTTTCCCATTTGTATGATCAGATTCACTTTCTTACTCTGCTTTCTTTCATAAGGGAAGCATTCAGTCTCTTCTCTCCCCTCCCTGCTTCCCCATTCCCTGTTGACTCTGCAAGAAAAGTCTGGGGTCCAGTACTCCATGGTATGACTTCTCAATGGAAGAAAGTTCCCTCTAAGGTCAAAAGTCCCCAGAAACTTAGGGAACTATGAGAATATACACACCAATCTCTACCTCTCACTGCTTCTGGCTTATTTCCTTATTGAGTCTCTTGGGATTCTAAGAAATCTAGTCAGTTGGCTATTATCTCAGAGATAATTAACATTGCAGAAATTCTCTCAAATCAGCTTGTACCTCACTTCATCCTGAGCTCTTGAATTAATTTCTTCTCTCTAAATCCCAAACTATATACTTACAGACTTAGAAAACTCCTGCTTCACAGGGGTTTTGTAAGGGAAATGCCTTTTAAACCATAAAATGTTATACACACACACACACACACACACACACACACACACACACACACATATATTTATATCTGAGTGCTCTGGGCTGGACCTGACTCAGGTCAGTTCCCTGGTAGTTTATGTTCAGTATTGGAACAAAATTAAATATATAGTTCATTCAGCAGTTAACAAACAGAAATTTATTTAGCTGTGGCAGAAGGAGATTCAATAAGATTACACATTGAGAACACCTTGAGTTAATTCAGCTGTTTGAAGTTTCCTTGCTTGAATTATCTATTATAACCCATCCCCAGGCAAGCATCACTGAATACCTAGAGCTTCTCAAGGCTGTTTTGTACTCAGGGGATCAGAAAACAGATGTCAACAGCCCAAGTCTTTAATCCTCTGAACCCACCAAATCTCAGAGCTGGTCTCAATATCTTTTAAGGAGGAAACTAACCTAACTTGTATGGGGATAGGGGTTAGAATATTGTTCCTATCGATGGGAGCTGTGTTCTTATTAGGAGAGTAGAATTCTTCTTTTCCTCTAGGATGAGTTCTATACTCCCTCAAGAGTTTCCCCAGGGTTATATTTTCCAGATAGGTGCAGTCCTGGGTCAGACTCCAGCCTGCAGTGGAGAGGACCAGCTGTGATGAGTACTTTTCGATTGACTCAGGAGTGGGCTGCTCCTGGTGACATCCTCCCGGGAACACAGACCACTGAAGCAGATCACTGAATGGCCTGAGCACCAGGGTTCTGGCCTTTGAGTTATAGAATAAAAGCTGTTGGGGCATCAAGTAGATAAATCTGACTAATAATTAGCAACCTTTTGCCTGAACCTGTGATTTCATCAGTCTGGGACACTCTGGCTGAGGAACTCCCTCTCCTCAGGAAGATCAGAATCTGCTCTGCAAGTTATAGCCTTCTAGTTTTCTGGGGCATTGAGAAGTGTCTGCCTTGCTCAGAATCATAAAAACAGTACGTGTCAGACTTTAGCTCATGTCTTCCTAACTCTGAGACCAACTATCTATGATCCATACCGGACCATGACTGCTTCTCATCAATTATAAAGAATCAGCTTTTATAACTTCTCTTGGGCCAGCCCACAGAAAAGTGCTAGGATGACTCTCCCTAGTCCTGTACAAATTCTGTAGACTTCCTCTGATTAAATGTAAATGTTGCAGATATTCTCGTTCAGTGTGGTGTGGTATAAAATACCCAGGACCCAGATTCAGAAAGTCATGGATCCAGAGCTAAAGGAAACTTAGAGATCATCTGGTCCAGCTTCCTCATTTTGCAGTTGAGGAAACTGAGGCTGAGAAATGCCTAGTGTCTTGTCCAAGGTCATATGGGTAGCAAGCATAGTAACTGAGATTCAAAACCTGGCTTTTCCATTGCAATCTCTTTCAGGGCTGAATCTGCTCATATGGAAAATGAGGGAGTTGTGAGATGCTCTCCAAGGTCCTTTCCAGCTCTGCTGTTCTGTGTTTCTACTCCTACCTCTGTCCCTTAAGGAGATGGTTGTGGACTATCTATCATTATCCTTCACTTAACAGATGCAGAGCCAGAGGTACAAGTTAAATTATCTTCTTATAGTCAGTCAATAAATCTGTGCTGTAACTGGAACTAGAATCTGGAAAGTAACTGTTGTCTCCTCTAAGCTTCTCAAGGGCCTTGCTGATAACTACTAGCACCTGAGACTAGTACATTCAATTTAATTCAATTCAATGGATCTTTATGAAGTCCTTTCTTTGTGCAAGGCATTTGTGCAGAGTGATAGGAATAAAGGATGAAAAACAGCATAGTCCCTGCCCTCAAGGGGCTTGCAACTAATGTGGGGGTGGGGGAGAGGTACATGTACAACAAATATCCAAATAAGTGTAATAATAACTCATATTTATATAGTATTTTGAAGTTTGCAACATTATTTGCTCACAATCATCTTGTGAGAAACATAATGCAAGTATTTTCATTCCTATTTTAAAGATGGGGAGAGGGGAGTCCTGGAGAGCCATGGTCACACAGCCAGGTGAAACCTAGGTCTCCCTGATGGCAGGTGCAGTGCCCTTTCCAATAAACCACATGGTGTTTTACAACACTTTGTGTTCTTTGTTAATGATTAGAGCAGAGGGCTTATATTTATAGAATGTCCTGAGGTGTCATTTGCCAAATGATTTTATGTTCTCCACAAAGTGTTACCTATATCTTTTAGTTGGAATATAAGCTGTGAGTGACATCAGGCTCACCTAAGGCTCTGTAGTCCTTTGATCTATTGATTGACTCATGGAAGATTAAAATATGATAAGGGCAAAGGGGATACTCAGACAAAGAGCTCTAAGAAAAGTTGAAGAGGGAGAGAGAGATCAGAGAAGGCTTCCTGGAAGGAGTGGCACCCAAGCAGGGCCTTTTGGAAGAGGATGTCTCAGCCAGATCCAATTCACTTGCATGGCATGGCATCACCTCTCTGATGTCATGGTCCTCTTTGAGAACAAAGGACAAACAACAGTGGCAGGGGAGGGGAGGGAATGTATTGCATGCAGGGAGGATGGTCTGAACCAACACACAAAGGCAGGAGGGACAGGGTGTGACTGGGAAATAGCTAACTGTCCCATTTGGCTGGAACATAAAGTGCTTGGAGGGAAGTATTATGAGATAAGATGGGAAAGGTACACTGGAGCCAGATGGTAGAGGTCTGTAAATGCCTGGGTAAGGAGATTAATAAAAAGAGGTTTATTAAATTCTGCCAAAGTTTGTTGGGTAGGGTAGATAAAGGACTCTGCCTTCTTTGATGAGAAGGCAATTTGAACAAGGAGCAGTTTTATTAATGTCTTAGGGAAACATTTCAGCACAATCTATCATCCTCCCTAGCTACTTCTTTATAATCAACTACTTAGACTCTGTCATCTTGTGTAAGTTAATGAACCTCTCTAAGACTCAGTTTTCTCATCTGTCAAATGGGGATGATAATACTTGTACTGCCCAATCTTATAGGGTTGTTGTGAAGATCCAATGAGATGATATAAAGGGTTTTGAAAACCTTAAAGTGCTACATAAGTAACTACAAGTATTAGTATTATTATGACTGTCAGTCCTTTACTCATCTAGCTTTCCCATCCAATTTCAGGTCTTCAAATATTCTAACAAACTTTGGCAGATCAGAGATAGTTGTTAAAATTCTAAAACACAAGGAAATAGTTTCTCTGTGATTCCAACACCCTAGCGCGCACGCGGGCGCACACACACACACACACACACACACACACACACACACACACACACGTGAATTCCGGTCCACAATCAAGATCTGCTTTTCTGCCTGAAATATATCAACAACTGAGTTGCTGCTGCTGCTGCTGCTGTTTATCCTTCATTCTCAAAGAATACCACATCAGGGAGGTGGTGCCGTGACATGCTAGTGAATTTGATTTGAGTGAGGAAGGGCTGTGCCAAGCCACCAGCCTCACTCTGTCCTCTGGAGTCATCTGGGTCCAGTGGCCAGAATATGGTTCAGGACAACTGGAGATGGCCCATGATGCAATGGGGGATCTTGGCCTTTTCAAGCTAAGGTTTTTCAACATGTCTCAGTTTGACTGAGGCAGCTCTTATTCAGTGATTAAGGCTTAATGAGAAATGAGGCAAAGAATGGCCTCTTAAAAAGAAATAGATCTGGGAGGGGAAGACCCTCCGGGCTTCTAGCCAAAATAGAAACATTTGTTATTTACATTCATTCTGAGCCAATCAGGGCCCAAATGTTAACCTAGTGGGCTTGGCTTGGGACCTATTATTGGTCAATCAATGAGAGCCCTAGTGATTTGAGGTTAAGACTTTTTTAAGAGAAAACAAAAACAAAAACAACAACCAAAAAAAAAACCAACAAAGGAAATTCCCCCAAAGTTTTGGAGATTAAAACGTACATTCCCTTTGGGTAGAGCACTGGCAGGTAAGAGTATGATACCCTATGTGAAGAGGGACGGAAGGAAGGAAGGAAGGAAGGAAGAAAGGAAGCTGTGTTACCTAACTTGAAGTTTAGTCCCCAATGGGCAGCTTCTTGTGGTGCCATGACATGCAAACGAATTGGATTTAAGTGAGGGAGGGCTGTGCGAAGTCACCAGCCTCACTTTCTCCTCCACAGTCATCTGGGTCACAACTGAGTATTGTGCTTGGCCTGCAGGTATGCGTTTCTCTCTCTCCTTCCCTTCTCCCTCCCTCCTTTTGTTGTCTGTCTGTCTGTCTGTCTGTCTCTCTCTCTCTCTCACACACACACACACACACACACACACACACACACACTCACACACACGATTTAGGATAAGACTTGACCAAACTTCAGCTATAGGAACAAAGCTCCCTGATGTGAGGTTCCAGTCTTTCCTGTCATTTTCAAGGCAGCTAGCTATTACAGTCTCACTTCATCAGAAGCATCTGATTCTTCCTTTGAGTTTTTTCACTTTGAGCCTCCTCTTCCCCTTCTTCCTCCTTCTCCTCCTCTTCCTCAGAACAACAATGACAGCAACTAGCATTTATATAGCACTTTAAGGTTTGCAAAGCACTTAAGAAATATCTCATTTTATCCTCACAACAACCCTGGGAGATAGGTGCTATTATTATTATCCCCGTTTTACAAATAAGGAAACTGAGGCAGTTAATAGTTAAGTGACTTTCCCAAGGTCACATGGCTAGTAAGTGTCTGAGGCTGTATTTACTTTTGCGTCTTCTTGAACCCAGGCAGGTCCAATGTTCATCTGTAAAATGACGGGCTTGTATCAGATGATCTCTAAAAGTTCTTCAATTGAACAATTCAATTCAACACACATGTACTAAGTGACTATGAGATGCAAGGCACTAATGCAGGCATTCGGAATACAAAAATAAAAATGAAAAAATAGATGGTACCTGCCATCCAGTAGTTTACACTCTACCACAGGGATTACGATGTGTATCTGTGGACCTGTTGCCTCTTCCCAGTAGAATGTATGCCCTCCAAGGACAGGGCCTGTTTTCATGTTCTCTTTGCATCCCTGGCACCAGGCCTGGACTATGGTCAATGTCTAATAAATGCTTGTTAAATAGAATGGAAGTGAAAATGGAAACCAGGAACTTAATACAAGATCATCTTAGAAAGGCAGAAGTGGTAACAGCTGGGAGTTGGGCAGAAAAGGCCTCAGTAAAGTCCATGAGCTGAGCCCTATGCTAATTGAGTTCAGGAGAATGGGGCCCCTATGAAGCCATCTAATTCAGCCTGTATCTGAATGGCAATCCCTTGTCCAGGTTTCTGCTTGAAACTAATACTTACTCTGGAGATTATATTCCATTTTTGTATAGCTCTAATGTTAGGAAGGGCAGCTAGGTTACACAGTGGATAGAGCTCAGGGCCTAGAGTCAGTAAGAGTTATCTTTGTGAGTGCTGATCTGGCCTTAGGCACTTACTAGCTGTGTGACCTTGGGCAAGTCACTTAACCCTGTATGCCTCAATTTCCTCATCTGTGAAATGAACTGGAAAAGGAAATGGCAAACCACTCCAGAATCTTTGCCAAGAAGACCCCAAATGGGGTCACAAAGAGTCAGGTAGGACAGAAACAACTCAACAACAACAAATGTTAAGAAGTTTTTACCTAAGTCAAGCTTGAATCTGACTCTTTAATTTCCACCCATTGCTACTAGTTCTGGCCTCTAAGATCAAGCAAAACAACAATGATTCTTCTTCTATATGTTAGCCCCTCAAATGTTTGAAGACAGCTCTTTTATCTTCTCAGGGCCTCTTCCTCTCCAAGCTCAGTGGCATTAGTTGCTTCACATGAGCTGAGTGCTATGCTAATTGAGTTCAGGAGAATGGGAACATGGAAATTTCCATTTCCATCATCACAAGACCCGGTCTTCACTCCCCCTCTTCAGTCTTATTTGCCCTCCTCTGGATGCTTTTCCAACTCATCAACACCCTTCCCAAAACAAGGATTTGGAATTGAGCTAAAGACCTCAGAGAGGGTCTAACCACAGCAAAGTGCAGAAGGATTGTTGCCTTTCTTACTCTACTTGCTGTCACTCTTAATTCTGCTTGAGATTCTGTTTGACTTTGGGCTACCATTTTGCAATATTGATCCTATTTAAATTGGAGTCACCAAAAAGCCCTCTCTCTTTTTCACATGTCCTATTCTCTAGTCATACCTCCCCCCTTCTGTATTTGTGTAGTTAATTTGTTGAAATCCCATGTAGGGCTTGACATTTATTCCTGTCAAATTTCATCTTAATGATTTGGCCCATTGTTGGAAGATGTTGAGATGATTTGGGATCCTAACTATGGACCCAACCAGTGCATGAGCTGTTCCTCTGAGCTTTGTGTCATTTGCCTAATTGATAAGCCCCATCCATGCCTGCTATGAACAGTATCAGTCCCAGTTTCTCTGTAGATCCCTTGGTAAATCTACTACTAGAATCCTTTTAATATAATGTCACTAGTCTAGTCACTGGATCCTGCCAGTCAACAAACATTTCTTAAGTGATTGCTATGTGCCCAGGCACTGTGGTAAACACTGGGGACACAAAAAAGGCAAAAATGCAGAAATTCTTACATCACTGACTCAATTCCAAGTCTATCCCACTCTCCATCCAGCCTACATCTCTCCATCTTGGTCATACTTATAGCATGAGAGAGTTGGTCAAATGCCTTACTGAAACTTAGGTCTAGTGTGTTTACATCATATTTCTGATTTATCCCTGTAATTACCTTGTGAAAAAGGAAATGCCTTACTCTTGAAGAAACCATGTTAGCTCTTAATAATTCCCTTTTTCCTTTCCAAGTGCTCCCAAAACATTCCTCTAATTCCCCTAACAATGCAATCTAGAATATCACCAGTAATCAAATTCAAACTCCCTGACCTAACATTTGAAAATGTCATCCTCTCCCCTTTTTAAAAAACCGGGACACTTGCCAGTATCCAGAACTGCCCAAAGCACCCTTTTTCATTCCCTATAATTTTTCTAAACTCACTGACAGTGACTCAGCCATCAGTTTTTCAAGGTCTTTCAATGCCCTGAGATATAATTCATCCAGATCTGGTGATTTGAACTTATTGTGGGCAGAGAGCTACTCACTATCACCTCACATTTATTGAGTTACAACTCTGTGTTAACAATTTTTAATCTATCCTTCTCAATTTAAAGATTATTCTCTTTGTTGAGAAAATAGAAGCCTTGTCTCCATCATCTAGTATCATTGCCCCACTGCTCTTGTTCTCAACATAGCTAAAGAAGGACTTGTTGCTCTTCTTAGCATTTATGACCAGCTTCAGCTCATTCTGAGCGTTAGCATTCCTGACATTATTCTCTTTTTTATTTAGTTAATGTATTAAGTTAATTTTTAAAATTTTTTATTTATTTTGAACTCAAATACAAAAAGACAAAAAAAAGAACATTTCCATGTGTACAGCACAACATAAAAAGAGGATTCAATATAAAATCACAAATTTCCATTTCACACCATTTACTTTTTAAAAAAAAAACTATGTAATAAATACTATACATCAAAGCTACCCTGCTTTTCTGTGCTTCCAAGTTTTTTTTTTGTTCTGTGCTATGCACTTTCTATTTTTTTCTCCCTCCCTGCACACCCCACCCTAGAGAAGGCTACCATTAGACACAAATATGTATGTGTGTGTGTGTCTGTGTGTGTGTGTGTGCGTAAAACCATACTATACATACTTCTATTTATCAGCTCTTTCTCTGGATGTGGATGTCATCTTCCTTTAGAGGTCCTTTGTAGTTGATTTGAATATTTATAGTACTCAAAATAAGTCATTCAAAGTTGTTCTTAGAACAATATTGCTGTTACTTTGTACAACATTCTCTTAGTTCTGTTCATTTTACTCTTATTTCATGCTTTCCATGTTTTTTTAATCAACCAGCTCATCATTTCTTATAGCACAATAGTATTTTATTGCAATCATATACCACAACTCGTTTAGCTATTCCCCAACTGATGAGCATCCACTCAATTTTCAATTCTTTGCCACCACAAAGAGAGCTGGCATAAATGTTTTGGAACATATAAGTTCTTTTCCTTTTTCTCTAATCATCTTGGGAAGCAGACCTAATAGTGGTATTGCTGGGTCAAAGGGAATACACAGTTTTTTAACTTTTGGGGCACAATTCCAAATTGCTCTTCAAAATGGTTGCATCAGTTTGCAGTTCTACCAACAGTGTATTAGTGTCCCAGTTTTTACACATCCTCTCCAACATTTGTCATTTTCCCCTCCTATCATTTTAGCCAATCTGATAGGTATAAGATGATATCTCAAAGTTGTTTTAATTTGCATTTCTCTAATCAACAGAGATTTAGATCATTTTTAATAGGACTATGTATGTTTTGATTACCTGTTCATATCCTTTGACCATTTATCAATTGAGGAATGACTCATATTCTTATACATTTGACAAAGTTCTTTATGTATTTGACCTTAATCTGAGAAATTGTTTATAAAAATTTTCTCCCAATTTTCTGTTTTCCTTCTAATCTTGGCCACGTTGGTTTTTGGTATAAAATCTTTTCAATTTAATGTAATCAAAATTATCCATTTTACATTTCACAATGCTCTCTATCTCTTGTTTATTCCTAAATTGTTCTCCTATCCTATACTGGCCACACGCCAACCTTCTGCCAGCCGTACGCCGGTACCCACTCCTTCTATAAGGAGCACACTACCAGAGTCTTACTCACTCCCGAGTCTTCAGTACTCAGCCGGATTACCACACAGAGACGAGCCATCAGGAGGCGCCAACACCAGAGCTTTATTCAGAGGCCAACACAGCAAGCCATCATAGCAAGCCCAAGCAGCAAGGCCAGAGCAACAGGGCAGGAGCCAGGAGAGAGCGCACATGTGATCTGACCACGCTTGTTCCTAAAAACCTACCTAGCCCCTCCTCCCCAGCCCACTTGCTAGCCAATGATTGTAGGGTCAGATACCGGAAGGGGCTGTCTGAGTTTAGCACACCAAGGGGAAGGGAGTGACGTAGGAGGCTAGGACCGGATATAGGAAGGAGGGGTCTGGGATTAGCACATAGACAAGAGTACATGACCTAGGAAGTCAGACTCAGACACTGGGAGGAGGGGTCTGGGTCAGTGCTGCACAAAGGGACCCAGGAAGTCAGGAAGGTCACAAGAGGCGTCTGGGGATGACGTTGCATATAGGGAGGGGACTAAGCAAAGGGAACTCAGTCCTCTGCCGTCCCACTCCCACTTGGCACCGCCCCTTGCCTCAGGAGCACAAGTTCTGGCTACTTCCTTGTACCCAGCTTATCTCAGAAAGCACTGCCCAATTGCCTCAGGGCTTCTCCGTATCCAGCCCATCCCAGTTCACCACGACTCTGCCTACCACAGCCCCTGCCTCGACTTCCAAAATACCCAGATCTTACCCTACCCTTGCCACAGCGCTCAACCTGGTAGCTGCCAACATCAGACAGTCCCTCACACTATCCATAAGTCTGAAAGGTGATATTTTTCATATTATTCTAATTTACTTATGGTATTGCCTTTTCTACTTAAGTCATGTATCCATTTTGATCTTATAGTGGTAAATGGTGTAAGATATTAGTCTATACTCAATTTCTGCCAGACTGTGTGTATCTCTCACTTTAAAATGTGTTTCTTGTAAAGAACATATTGTCAGATTCTGATTTTTAATCCATTCTGCTATCTGTTTCCATTTTGTGGGTGAGTTCATCCAAATCACATTCAAAGTTATAATTACTAATTGTGTGTTTCCCTCCATCCTATTTTTCCTCACTATTATCCTTTTAACCATCTCTTTTTACTCTACCCCACATTATCTTATTGTATGCAAAAAGAAATAGTTTTATTATCTCATTGCCCACTTAAGAACCCCTCCCTTATCCTCTCTCCTTACCCTCTGGTTCTTTACCCATCCCTCTAAAAATTCCTTATCCTCTCGCCCACTCCCCCACTTCTTGATCTACACACCCTTCTAAAAGTCCTTCACTTATCCTGTCCTCTTGTCCTCCTATTTCTTTATAACTTTAGAGGACTTTTATACCCTTTTGGATGTATATGTTGTTCCCTCTTTTATCTAGTTCTGATAGAATAAGGTTCCACCACTATCAGCCCTCCACCCCAACCTGTTTCCGCTGTAACAGTTCTTCCATTCCTGCCTCATTTGTATGAGATAATTGCTCCATTTTACCACTCCTTACCCAATTTTATTTTTTAGAATCATCCCATCATACTCAATTGAACCCCAAGCCCCATACCCCGTGTATGCTCTTTCAAACTACCCAAGTAAAGACAACATTCTTAAAAGTATGGATAACATTTTCCTATATAAGAAGTAAACAGTTTGACCTCATTAAGTCCTTTATAATTGTTTTATAATGTTTACCTTATGTTTCTTCTGGATCTTATATGTCAGGTTTTCCATTGAGTTCTGGTCTTTTTGTCACAAATACCTGAAAGTCTTTCAATTCATTAAATATCCATGTTTTTTCATTCAGGATTATACTCAGCTCTACTGGGTAATTTATTCTTGGTTGCAAACCCAGATCCTTTGCTCTTTGAAATATGATGTTCCTGGGGCAGCTAGGTGGTGCAGTGGATAGACCACTGGCCCTGGAGTTAGGAGGACCTGAGTTCAAATCCGGTCTTACACAAATAACACTTACTAGCTGTGTGACCCTGGGCAAGTCACTTTACCCTGATTGCCTTACCAAAAAAAAAGAAATAAGATGTTACAAATATGATGATCTTTTAATGTAGAAGCTTCTGGATCTTGTGTAGCTCCACAGTATTTACATTTTTTTTCTTGTAGCATTTTCTCCTTAACCTTGGAGCTTTGAAACTTGGCTATGATGTTCCTGTGAGTTTCATCTTGGGATCAGGTGGTGATCAATGGGTTTTTCCAATTTCTATTTTATCCTCTTGTTCTAGAACTTCAGGACAATTTTCCTTAACAATTTCTTGTAATATTGTATCTAGACTTTAAAAAAAAATCATAACTTTGAAGTAGTCCAACAATTCTTATATTGCTTCTCCTTGATCTGTTCTGAAAATCAGTTGTTTTTCTAATGAGATGTTTCCCATCCTCTTCTATTTTTTCATTCTTTTGATTTTATTCTATTATTTCTTGGTGTTTTATAATGTCATTAGCTTCCTCTTGTCCAATTCTAGTTTTTAAGGAATTTTTTTTCCTTAAGTTTTGGATCTCTTTTTCCAATTGTTTGACTTTTTTTTTTTTTTTTTTTTTTAGTGAAGCAATTGGGTTTAAGTGACTTGCCCAGAGTTACATAGCTAGTGAGTGTTATGTGTCTCAGGTTGGATTTGAACTCAGGTCCTCCTGACTCCAGGGCTGGTGCTCTATCCACTGCGCCACCTAGCTGCCCCTGTTTGATTTTCTCTTCATAATTTTCTTGATTTTCTGGTATTGCTTTTATTTTTTTCCCTAATTTTTCTTCAAATCCTCTTATCTGATTTTTGAAGTCTTTTTAAACTCTTCCAAAGAACTCTTTTGGGGTTTGTGACCATTTGACATTTTTCTTTGACTTAGGAGTGGTTTTTTTAATTTTCTATCTTCTTCTGAGTATGAACCCAAATCTTCTCTATCTCCACAGTGACTATCTATGGTCCAGCTTTTTTTCCCCCCTTTGCTTGCTCATTATTATTTTTTTTTAGCAGCTTATTATTACAGTCAGATTCTAGTTCCAAGGTGTGGGTCTATGATGCCTCAGGCTTCAGGTTTTTCATACTGTTTTTTTCTGAGCTCTGTCTGGGGGCCAAAGGTCATTGTGGGCAATCTTCTCCATTTCTGAACCATGGCTAAGGCCTCCCACCATCCTGTCACCACAAACACTCCTGGTCCCTGTGGTTCCTCCCATGGCTGCAAACTTCAGCTCACCCCTCTGCCCTGGAACCAAAGCCAAAGACTCAGCTCTCCTGCCAAGTGCCACAGCCACATTCTGGTCAACACAACTGGGCCTGGCATCCTGGGACAGAGGAGGGTCTTTCAATCTATTCCTACTCATCTGTTCAACTCCTGCACTGCCCGTGAGATCAAAGTTCCTGAAGCTGGGCTCCTGATCCACTCAGCTGCCCCCAAGGCTCGTCATTTATTGATTCAGAGAGTCTGCCTGGAAACATTTGTACTTCAGTGGGCCAATCTGCCCTGGATGTCCAGTCTTTCCTAAGGTCCTCCCAAGTTGTCTTAAGAGGTTGACTGCTTTATGCTGACTTTTAATTATTTCTGCCTCTCAAAGTTCACTTTTAGGTGATATTTTACCTTGTTTGTGGGACAATTTTGGAGAGCCTAGTATTTCCTTTGTTGTTCCACCATCTTCCCTGACAGTATTCTTATAGGCCCATACCATTATTCTGTGTCCATCCTCCAGTACCTGCATCACGTGTATGCACATGCACACACATGTACATAAATGTATAAAATCTAATATAGTCGATGAGCTCCATTTGCACCCACATCATTCTCTTCAGATGGCTCCAAGGAGTGGGTTGCCCTGCTGCTTTTCTTTTTAAGAGAAACCAGAAAAGCATAAATTGATAAGCAATTTGGCCTACTATTCTTCAGTCTTTTGAGTTTCTGGAGATTCTTAAAGAGGACAGGTGAATTTTTTCAGTCTCGACGTCCTTCTGTGTGGGAAAAAATAGACTTAATTCCACCCTTGTTGTTGTTCAGTCGTGTCCAACTCTTCATGACCGTATTTGGGGTTTTCTTGGCAAACATACTAGAGTGGTTTGCCATTTCCTTCTCCAGCTCATTTTACAGATGAGAAAACTGAGGCAAACAGGGCTCAGTGACTTGCCCAGAGTCACACAGTTAGTAAGTATCTAAGGTCAGATTTAAACTCAGAAAGATGAGTCTTCTTGACTTCAGGTCTGGCACTCTATGCACTGTACCATCTAGTTGTCCCAAAGAAAAATGTCAGAAAATTAAAAGTAGTTTGATTGTTTAGAGTTGTTTAACGTTAGCCTGCAACGTCGGCAAGATCTTGCAAATGCTTTCCATTTACAGCTAACCGGGTTTGAAGATCAGTGCAAATCTATCTCACTTACCAGAAAACTTGTAAAGCTTATAAAACTATAAAACTTTATAAAGCTTTTTCTGAGAAGTTAGTAGATTTGCCCTCCTAGAAGTAGAGGCACATTTCACAGGATATTAGATCTGGGAGGGTCCTTAAAAATAATCTAGTCTTACCTCCCATTTTTTTTTATTCAGGAAACATTTATTCAACACTTACTAGGTACAAGGAACAGGGTTAGATGCTAGGCACTTGTCACTGCTTAATCTGATTGAGAACAGAAGAGGATTATCTTTGCCTAGAAGGAGAGTGGTGAGGACCAGAAGGGGAGAAGTTAGCAGAGAAGCAGATTCATGGGGTGCAGATTGTTCCTGAAGGAGCATCAAGGTCTGGAGTCCAGAGTTATGATTTGCCCTGAGCCCTGTCCTCTCTCCTCCATAGACACTGCGTACATTGGCAGGAAAGTGTGACCCAGGGTTATGGGTGGACTGTGATGTTTGGATTTTTTTTTAATTTTGTTTTCTAGAATAAATGTTCTGATAAATTTTGCTTTACGTGTCTATCTGGTTGTTTTGTTCAACTGTTTTTCTTTATTACAAGGAAAGTCTCACAGGATGAGGGTGTGGTATAACAGGTGTGAGGAGAGGAAAGAAGGGGAGTCTATTGGGAAATAATTATGTTGCAACAAAAGGCATTGATAAAGCTTTTTGTAAAAAAAAATAAAATAAATACATCGGATGAGATAGGACTGATGAGTATGAAAATATTTTATGTAAACTATACTCTGGGTCAGATCATAAATCTCCTTTTAGCGCTCTTCTTTATATTTTTCTGCACACACTAAACCAATGAGGGAGGTATGGTACAGGGAAAGAGCATTGGTTCTGGAGTCTCTAGCACTGATTCTGGAGATTCCGGAAGACCTGTGTTCAAATCCTATCTCTGATGCTTATTTGTATTAGCTTGGTTAAATCACTTAATCTCCATAGGCCTCAGTTTCCTCATCTATAAAAGGAGGGTGTTGGATTAGATGACATTTGAGGTCCTTTCCAGCTCTCAATCTATGATTCTATAAAGGGAACTGACCTGGGATAGTCATCTCCCAATAGCCAGTGACCAGCTCTTGAGCTGTGAAACCTCCAGGTCTCATACTTCTGTTTTCATTAGGGCAACTATAGGAGATAATCAATCAACAAGTATTTATCAAGTGCCTCCAATGCACCAGGTGCTGGAGATACAAATAAGAAAGTGAGGTGCTGTTCTTCATACATTTGGAACTATCTACCTCATGCCCACCTTGCCTTTCTTGTGTTCTTACCACACTGCTCTCTGTCCTTCATTTCCCTTCCCATATGGGGGAGCCTGATTCCAGCCCACTCACCCTCCTTTCCACTATTGCAAACAGGGTGTGGATGGATTCCAAGTTGTTAGGCTTTAAAAGATCAGGGCCCTAGTCAAGCCACAAAATATGATATATCTGGAATTAGGGCATGCCTAGACCCCATATTGACACAGCTGGTGTCAATGCATATTTGGGAAGGAAGGAAGGGAGGGAGGAAGGAAAGAAGGAAGGAAGGAAAGAAAGAAAGAAGGAAGGGAGGAAGGAAGGAAGGAAGGAAAGAAAGAAAGAAAGAAAAAAAGAAAGAGAGAGAGAGAGAGAAAGAAAGAAAGAAAGAAAGAAAGAAAGAAAGAAAGAAAGAAAGAAAGAAAGAAAGAAAGAAAGAAAGAAAGAAAGAAAGAAAGA
>NW_020954569.1:1802604-1864166 GCF_900497805.2 Vombatus ursinus | reverse complement strand
AGAAAGAAAGAAAGAAAGAAAGAAAGAAAGAAAGAAAGAAAGAAAGATAGAAAGAAAAACCCTTGGCTAGACATAGCTTCAGCTCCTTGGTTCCTAAGTTAAAACACCATGTCCACTAGATGGGGCTAATCGAAAGTTGTGCCAGGACCCTGAGCAAGACTTTAAGGATCTGTTGACTTTGGGAACTTCCACTTGTGCAAGAAAATCAAGATGAAGGTGGGGGCAGGGAAAGGCGCATTATACATATCTGTTAAAAGTCTGATTTCCATGGTACATAGGAAATTGACATAAATATATAACAAGAGCCATTTCCCAATACATGAGTGGACAATGACTATGAACAGGTTTAAAAAGAATGAAAAATGCAAACTATCAGTGACATTATGGGGAAATGTTCTAAAACCTTAGTAAGAGAAATTCAAATTAAAACTTCACACACATCAAGTTGGCAAAGATGATCAATGCTGTAAAGAGTTAATACTGGAAGGGCTGTAGGAAGATAGGCTCAATAATATGCTCTTGGTAGAGCTGTGGATTGTTGTGACAGCTATGAAAAACAATTTGGAATTATGTACAAAAAGTGACTAAACTGTTCATGCCATAAGGAAAGTAAAGACAAAAAGAAAGGTCCCATATATACCTACATATTCACAACAGCACTTTTGTGGTAACAAAGAACTGGAAACAAAGTGGATACCCATTGACTGAGAAATAAGTAAGCAAACTGAGGTATGTGAATGTAGTGGAATATTCTTGTGCTGTTAGTAATGAGGGTTGTGGGGAATTCAGAGGAACATGGGAAAATTTGTATGAAATGACACAGAGTAAAATATGCAGAACAAGGAGAACCGCATATACAGTGACTATAATAACAGTCATCACTCAACTGAAACAGCTCTCTCCAAAGTTGCTGATGATCTCTTAATTGCCAAATTTGATGACTTTTTCTCAATCACTGGATGTCCTATAGCTGTCTTAAATATCTGTTCAAAATCTGAACTCATTATCTTTCCCCTCAAACCCTCCCCGCTTCCAAACTTCCCTTTACTGTTGAGGGTGCCAACATCCTCCTGGTCACCCCAGCTCACAACCTAGGTGTCAATCCTAACTCCTCATCTTCCTTATCCAATCTATTGCAGAGTTCTTTTAATTTTACCTTCATAACAACTCCTGTACATACCTCCTTCTCTCTTCTAACACTGCCAGTATCTTGGTACAGTCTCCCTACCTCAAATCTCTCCCCATTCCAGATCATCCTCTACTCAGCTACTAAAGTGATCTTCCTAAAGCACAGGTCTGACCATGTCACCCCACTATTCAATAGACTCCAGTGGCTCCCTATTACCTCTAGGATCAAATATGAAATCCTCTTTTGGGCTTTTAAAGCCCTGACCTCTTCTTACCTTTCCAGTTTTCTCACCTTTATGCACCTCCATATACTCTATGATCCAGGGATCCCTCTCTTCCATGTTGTTCCATCAGACTCCATGCCTTTCATTGGTTGTGCTCCATGCCACAAATGCTCTCTTTCCTCCCTCCTGATTTCTCCAGCTTCCTTCAGGTCTCATCTAAAAGTCTACCTTCTGCAAGAAGCCTTTTCTGGTTCCCCTAAATTTGAGTGAGATTTCCCTCTGAGATTATTTTCTATCTACCTTATATTTCCACCTGCCTCAGTTTGTATGTACATAGTGTTTGCAGGCTATCTCTGCCATTAGAACGTGAGCTCTCTGAGGGCCAGGACTCTTTCTCCCCTCTTTTCTTTATATTCTCAGTGCTCAGAACAAGGTCTGGAGCATAGTTAAGCTCTTAATAAAAGTTTGTCGCCCAACTGAAGACAATAATGTAAGTAAAAAACATTAGAACTCATGACTGCTAATGACCTGGAGGTCAGGTAACTGCGGATGCCTAATGTGGCAGACCTAGACAGATGCTATTGTTGTGTTAATCAGTTTTGCTTGACTGTTCTTATTTATTACAAGGGAAAGATTCTGGAGAGTATGGTATAAAAACCTAAAAATATTAATACAATTTAAAAAATAAAATGAAATGAAATTGCAGGTACGGGGAGAGTCACTACCTGTGAGAAGAGGAAATGGGCAACTTACAGTGAGTGAGCTGCTGCCTGACTTTTGCCGCATTTGAAGCCTGCTTCCACTACTTCCCTAATTAATTCTTTCACCAAATTGCATCTATGAGCTCCAGGAGACTTCCCCTGGCCTGCGGGTGAGTCAAAAGCATGTTATAAACAACTTAAATGAGTGGAGAAACCCACTGACATGGAGTCATTATTTAGGAGCGCCAGGGCTCATGTGCTTAATGTAAGAAAAAAAACAAAGTTAGGCCCAGCCAATGCCCTGGCCATGTCCTGTCATTGTGTGTAGGCAGAGGAAGTCTTGTGAGTGTCTCATCAGCAGATAAAATCAGGAGTTGGCCAGTCTGAGGAGTACACTCAGTGCACAGGAACACTGTTGAATACTTAGCCAAACAAGTATTTGATGAAAAAAAACAGGCAGCTACCCTAGAGGGGGTGACACCATCATAGGCCAAATGTTTGAGATGGAAGGGCTCATTTGAACTTATTTTTGTAAATAGTATGGCATCAGGAACATTTTAAAATGTCTGTGTGTTTGCAGGTGGGGACGATAAGAACCTTTATTTACACCATTTCTTTGTCTTGGAATGCTATCCTTTCCCTCTCAGCTCTACCTACGCCAAGGGGTAGAGAACCTGGGACCTAGGAGGCCAAGTGGCCTAGTACTTTGTATTATCTCTTACTTACCTCACCTCCCTTGATTTAACGTATATATTGTATGTTAGCTATTATAGCCAAAATGCATTAATTTACTTGTGTAACTAGGTGGTATAGTGGATAGAGTGTCAGGCCTGGAGTCAGAAAGACTCATTTTCCTGAGTTCAAATCTGGCTTCAGACACTTATTAGCTGTATGATCCTGGGGCAAATTATTTTAACTCTGTTTGCCTCAGTTTCTTCAATGGTAAAATGAGCTGGAAAAGGAAATGACAAGCCACTCCAGTATCTTTGCCAAGAAAACCCCAAATGGGGTCATAAAGAGTTGGACACAACTGAACGACAACAAATTTGTTCATTTTTAAATTTTAAACTTATTTGTCTTATGATTTCACAGGAAGAAGTCCTGGTGAGGTAATTCTCTTTATTAGGGCTGCTGCAAATAATTGCAAAATTTTTATATAAAACATTGAATTTGACTCTCACAGGTAGGTGTTACCTACCGGTAAGTATTATTATTATCTTTTTATAGACAAAGAAACTCAGGCACAGAAAAATTTTAAAACTTACCTATTGGCAGCTAGGTGGTAGAGTGGCTACAGTACTAGACTTGTAGTCTGGTAGACTTGAGTTCAAATCCTGCCTCACTTAGTTATATGATCAAGGTATTCCACCTCTCAGCCTCAGTTTCCTCATCTGTAAAATGGATATAATAAAGTTCCTACCTCAGAGGGTTTTTGTGAGGACAAAATGAAATAACATATGTAAAGTATTTTGCAAACCTCAGAACAGTATCTCTGTGCTATTTTTGTTATAGTCACACAGCTTGTAAGTATCCTGAGGCAGGATTTGAATTCAAGACTTTCTGGCACCAAATCCAGAACTCTTTCTTCTACACCTCCCTCCTTTCATGTATATGCCTTACTTCCCCTATTAGACTTTACATTCCATAAAGTTAGGAATGGTGTGCTCCTCTTATTGGTAATCCCTACCATGTCATACTTCCTAAGGAAAACTACCTAACAATTGGTGCTGTCGGTGGCACAGTGGACAGAGCACTGGGCCTGAAGTCAGGAAGATTCATCTTTCTAAGTTCAAATCCAGCCTCATACACTTACTAGCTGTGTGACCCTGAGCAAGTCACTTAACCCTGTTTGTCTCAGTTTCCTCAACTGTGAAATGAGCTGAAGAAGGAAACCACAAACCATTCTAGCATCTTTGCCAAAAAAACCCCAAAACGGGTCACGAAGTGTCAGACATGACTGAAAAAATAACTGAAAAAAATGGAATGAAAGGCTTTGGCAGTGTAATAGGAGTGTAATAGGAAATGAATTCTCCATCATTATGGTCTTCAAGTAAAGGCGGGATGACCAATTGTTGAGGATATCATAATGTGGAATTCATTATTTGGGTAGGGGTTGGATTACCAATCCAGGCATCCCAACCCAAAGTGCCAATCTATGATTCAAATATTGCCTTGTACAAAGTAGGTGCCCAGGAAATATTTGTCAAATGAATGAATGGATGGATGAATGAATGATCACAAGGAAAATTCATGATAATGAATATGTCTCATTATTTCCTTGCCTTTCGGTGATAAAGGCACCATTCAATTGTGTGTTAATGGCACTCTATGTCATTTGGAGGAAAGGCAATTTATATCCAAGGTATTGACTTTACTTTTATTTCATAAGAAACACTTCCAAAGCATTGCTGCTGATACCAGCTAATTGGTCAATCAATCAACAAACATTTATTAATCAACTATTTTGTACTAGACATTATTCTAAGCACTTGAGATGTAAGTACAATGATGTAAGTACAAACAATTTCTGCTCACTAGGAGCTTACATTCTAATGGGGAAGACAGTAATTACATATATAAGTAGAGAATAAATACAAATTAATATAAAATAGTTAAATACAAGGTAGTTTGAAAGAGAAGGCACTGGGCAGTACTAGGAATCAGAAAGACTAAGACAAAAGTGAAGAGAAACTCAATAAAGTGATGGTGGGAGTTGAGAGCTCATGTGGGTAAGGGGAAAAACAGCTTTGGCCTGGACCTGAGGGGTGGGCCTGAGGACAGGCAAGAGAGAACTTCTAAGCATGCACTACCCACTTAGGAGCTTAAATACAGAGCTGAAAAACACCTTAGAGCACATGTATTCAAAACCCACCATTTTAAAGATGAGGAAACAGAGGCATCAAGACTTCAAGTGACTTGCCCAGGGTCACACAGGCAATAAATAGCTGAGGTGAGATTTGAATTCAGGTCTTTGGCACCAGAGAATTATACCGAGAAACATTCTGTTCCCACCAAAGGAATGAACCAGCCTAGCCGGGAAGCAACAGATATCTTTTTAAGATCCTACTTAAAGCAGTAAGCTGAGTGAAACAGGTTTAAGTAATGAGATGTTGTGCCCGCTATTAATCAAATTGTAATCCAAGATTTCCACATACTGTTGTAAGGTCCTTATGTGTACCATGACTGATTGAGTCTGCGTAGGATTGAAGAGACCCTGTGGGGGAAGTGGATGGTGTAAGGGGAGGGAGGGGGAGGGGCAGAGGGGGCCAGGAAAAGTGACAAGAAGGGACACAGTTGACCAGATGTACATTTCAGAAATGCGCCGTGAGTTTTGTTTTGCTTAACCACACTTATTTGTTACGAGGATGGGTTCCTTTTCTGTGTGGGAGGGGGAGAGACTTAATGGGAAGTGACAGTGATGTAGAAAAGAGAATATCCACATGGAACCCCTTACACAAACATCCAGGACCTAGTGGGAGTGAGAGATCATGGCCGTGTGAGAACGGAGAAGGCAGGACTCCTCCCTCAGACTCTCCCCCCAGCATCTCTAGCACCCAAATCATCGTGCATGGCAAAAGAAAATGCAAATACACAGATGCCCAGGAGCCAGAGACAATTTCAGGAAAATCTTGAAATGACACCTTCCCATGGACGGGTCAGTATCTTCAGTTGTTGCCGGAGGGGAATGGTTCTTGTGCTCTGCAGAGTAGGCGTGGTTTTATGCCTACACCTGGCTGACTGAGGTTTACCAAGAAGCAGCAGCAGCAGCAGGACCTTACATGTATATAGTGCTTACTATGTGCCAGGCATTGTGCTGAACACTTTACAATTATTATCTCATTTGATCCTCACAACAACCCTGGAGACAGGGGCTATTATTCTCCCCTTTAGATTTGAAGAAACTGAGGCAAACAGGTTAAGTGACTCGCCCAGGGTCTCATAGCTACTAAATGTCTGAGGTTGAATGTGAGCTCAGATCTTCCTGACTTCAGACCCAGTGCTCTATCCATTGCGCCATCTTATCTAACCAATGTAACTTTACCTATGTAACCTTAATCAGGTCACTTTACCTTTTGGGGATTCACTTTCCCCATCTGTAGAATGGATTTGTTGTACTACATGATCTTTAAAGTCCCTTCCAGAGCTGTTCAAAAAGCTCCAGCAGTTCCCCATGGCCTCGAAGATAAAACATGACTCCTGACTGGGATTTAGAGGTCTTGATAATTTGGCTCCAGACTACCTTTCCGGGCTGATTACACATTACTCACTGTTACTCACACTATGCTCTAGCCAAATTGTCAGGCTTGGATTTGCCTGTGTGTGACCTTCTTTCTCTTGCCTCTGTGACTTTGCCTGGGCCATCTCCTGTACCTGGACTGGTTTCCTTCTTGGAGGCTCCCTTCAGCTTAAGAGTCACCTCCTTCAAGAGGCTTTCTCTGATTCTCAGTTTTTAGCCTTCCCCTCCCCCCACGAGTTTATTTTGGGTAGATCCTGTACTTATTTATTTGTGAAACTGTTGTATCACTAGGTAGAGCGTGAAGTTCTTGAGGGTAGAGATTATCTTTTTTTTCTTTGTATCCCCAACACCACAGTGCTTAGCACATAGTAGGCATTTATTATATTCTTGTTAATTGATTGGTTAATTGACTGGTTCCAGCTCTAAATTCTACCATCTTTCAGAGTCAAGAGTTCTGTATTATAATCCTGAATATATGACCTTAGTTAAGTCATTTACCATCTCCTAGAGTTAATTTCCAAGTTATGAATGCCCAATGCCATCATTGGCACCCTTCTTTACAGATAGAGAGGCAGAAACATACTCAGTTGATAGGATTCAGACAGTGTTAAACTGAATCTCATCTTTGCTTCTTGGGTTTCGTTTAGGATTCATCTCAAGTCACCTTCTGCATAAGGCCTTTCCTGGTTCCCCCTACCCCAACTCCCTAGCAGCGTCTTCATCCTCAGGGTTACCTCATTCTGTTTTCAGTGTGTCTTGTATGTAGCTGTATATTTGCATGTTGTCTTGTCCAGACAAACTGAGACCTAGGAAAGGCTTTAGCTTAAAAAGGCCAAGGTCTCCCACTGCATCCAGTCCTCTTGACCTATGTCCTGCCACTGGACTCTAATGACTCTGGAGGAGATAGTGAGGCTAATGACTTTTCACAGCTCTGCCTCACTTAAATCCAATTTACTTACAAGTCAAGACTTCACTGTCCCGAAGACTTTTGGTTCTTTTTGAGAACAAAAAAGGAACAACAGTTTTGCCCAATAGACTATAAGTTTCTTGAGAATAGAAACTCTTTCACTTTTATCTGTGTATGCCCAGTGTCTAGTGTAGCAGTGTGATTAATAAATGTGTTTTGATTGATTTACAGCTTCATATTGCTTGTGGGGGCACTGAAGCATGACAAGCCATGAACTCTGACCAGCCCAGGCATCCTGGAACACCCCCACACACCACAATAATGACACTGGGGAAAGAGACCTAAAGCTGATGCTGTGGGAACTGCCCTAGGTCATATCTCCCAGCCTCCACAGATCTGGCATCACCAAATGCTCCCCAGCACTCTCTGTGACTAGCAAGACTGATCTCTGTCTACCTTCAAACCACTCACACTGTCCAGGACTCCAGATAACCACTCCCTTCCTCAGCTGCTGCAGGGAATGGTACTGGAGAACTGTCCCCCTGTCTATCGAATAGTGGGTGCTTCAAGGCACTCTCCGCCATCTACTTTTACAACACCTCCAATATCCTCATGTCTAGGCCCCAGTTTTCCTCACCTGTAAAATCCGATGGGAGTGGGATTCCAACCAGATCTGTTATTGTCTAAGTAGTAAGTTAGGGGGTGAGGCTGGGCACCTTTGGCAGGATCAGAGACGCTATAAGATAATGGATAGGTCATGTCACACCACTACCACCCTAAGCCAACGATCAGGCTTTAGGCTTCTCCTGGTGCCAATGCCTCCATGGTGCAGGATAGTAGTGGCAACCTAAAGATACCCAATTGTCTCTGTTTTAATATACAGAAGAGTTTTCAGACCCTGCTGATTCTTCAACAACCTTCTTTTCCCTTCCTCAAAATAACAACAACGTAAGTTTGTCTAATGTTTTATAGTTTGCATTTATATAAGATTGAAAGCTGGAAGTGACTACTGAGTCCAGCCCCCTTATTTTGCACGCGAGGAAACTGAGACTGAAAGAGGTTAAAGGATTTGTCTAGAGTCGTTGTTATTCTATTGTTCTCAACTCTTCATGACCCCATTTGGGGTTTTATTGGCAAAGATTCTGGAGTGGTTTGCCATTTCCTTCTCTAGCTCATTTTACAGATGAGGAAACTGAGGCAGAGTTAAGTGACTTGCCCAAGGTCATACAGCTTAGTAAGTGTCTGAGGCCATATTTGAACTCACAAAGATGAGTCTTCCTGATTCCAAGCCCAGTGTTCTATCCACTGGACCACCTCTCTGCTCCTGTCTAGAATCACACAGCCAGTAAAAGTCAGAGGCAAGATCTAAACTCAGACCTTCCTGATGCCAAACCCAGAGCACCATCCAGAAGCTTTTTATGACTACAAAGCACTTCATACCTAGCTGGCATAAGGGAGGCATCATGGCACAGAGGAAAGAGCAGTACCTGGATTCAAACCCTACCTCTTATACTCACCATACTTAGGTGACCTCAGGGAAATTAATTAACCTTCTGGGCCTCAGTTTCCTATCTCTAAAAGGAGAGGATTAGATTAGATGGCATCTCAGGTTCTTTCCAGCTCTGGCTCTCTGACCCTATGATCTCCTTGGATTCTCGCCATAACTCTTGGAGGTAGGTAGCATAGTATCCTCATCCATTTTTACAGATTAAAAAAACCCAGGCTCAAAGAGGCACTTTATGTACTCTGGGTCACCTATCTGATAAGTAGCAAAGGCAGGCTTAATTCTATTTTTGACTTTAAGTCTATCATTCTTTCCTTTAGTCTTGCTATACAGACTTTTTCTAATTCCTTTACATTGATTATTTTATTTGATGTAAGGACTGGTCCTCTCCCCAAATCCACCCCTCCCATTTCACTCCCACCCCCAAGAAAACAAAATTAGGTGTATTTTAGAGTTAGCTTTTCCATCAGACCAGCACCAGCCAAGTAACGAGCAGAGGGCAGAGGCCAAGAGTTTTTGCTTCTCCAAATTATGGCTTAGTCTCTGACTGTACCTCTACCTCTGGGGCCATGGGCTAGATCCAGAATTCTTTTTTTAATGATAATTTATTTTTTCCAACTACATGTAAAGATAATTTTTAGCATTTTTTTGAGGCAATCAGGGTTAAGTGATTTGCCCAGAGTCATGCAGCTAGTAAGTGTCTGAGGTCACATTTGAACTCAGATCCTCCTGACTCCAAGGCCAATGCTTTATCCAATGTGCCACCTAGCTGCCCCTAAACATTCATTTTTTAAAAATTTTGAGTTCCTGAATTTTTCTTCCCCCCTCCCTAAAATAGTAAGCAATTTGATTACATATGTATATATAATATATGTTATATACATGCAATCATGTAAAACATAGTTCCACATCAGTCATGTTATGAAAGAAGAAACAGACCATAAGGAAAAAAAAGACACCAAAAAAATACAGAAGGTGAAAGTAATATGTTTCAATCACTATTCAGACTCCATCAATTCTTTCTCTGGATGTGGACAGCATTTTCTATCATGAGTCCTTTGGAACTGTCTTGGTAGAGTCAGAACTCTTGACCCTTCTATCCCACAGCTGGGGTCCGGCAGCTCTCAAAGAGTTCCCTTCTCCATCTCTGCTATCTCTCGGGCTGAGAGATTAAATCACAGGACCTCCAAGGCTAGGAACTCCAAGGAAATCTTCTAATGTTCTGGGCCAGGACTGACTCGGGCCAGGCCGGTGATTTAAGCTTGGGAAGGAAGGAATCGAGACAGCGATCAATCATCTAACATTTGCTTTGTTGTTGTTCAGTCATTTCAATTGTGTTTGACTCTTTGTGACCTCGTTTTTGGTTTTCTTGGCAAAGATATTGGAGTGGTTTGTCATTTCCTTCTCCGCCTCATTTTATAGACAAAGAAGTAAGGCCAACAGGGTTAAGTGACTTTCCCAGAGTCACACAGCTAATAAGTATCTGAGGTCAAATCTGAACTTGGGTCCTCCTGACTCTTGGCCCTGAACCCTATCCACTGTGCCCTCTAGCTGCCCTAACATTTATTTAGATTTACTTAAAATAAAGTTTACTTAAGCCACAGCATGGAAAGGATACAGCAGTGGATACGACAATGATTCACTGGGATGCTGCTCCCTTGCTTCTGTATTTGCTATGGTAGCATGTTCTGATCAGCAGCATGGGTCAAGCCTGATGAACCTCAGGCTCCTTTTGAGCTAAGTTTGTGGACTTTGGAAACCAGGAAGCTAAATCAAAAAGTTAAGCTTCAGTCTCTTGGCTCAATTAAGTCTTGAGGATGTTTCATTATATTTTAGGGGGAAAAAATAGTCTAGCCTATGTGGGAAGTACATTAATAAGTGGTGTTCCTATCATAAAATGTAACTGAAATGTGTTTCTGCCCCAGGGTAGCCAGAAGAGGTTGTGGGACCCGAGGAAGAAGCTCTGCTTTTGCTTAGGCTTTCCCCCCAGAGTTCATGTGGGTAAGGGGGAAAATAGCTTTGTATATACAAGATTCCCTGTGGCCTTGTATCCATTATATGAGAGAATACCCACATATAGCCCCTTACACAAATATCCAGGGACAGGACACACACCCATTCTTTATTCTAGTGCACTTTGGTCTGTGCTCAACTTTCTCTTTCAAGGAAAAAGGGTACCTTTTAAGCAGGGCAAAGGAGGCCCCTGCAGGTCTGTCATCACCCTTTCTATGCCCAGCACAGAAGGATGGCTCTGACGCACAGCAGCCTGAGTCAGCCAAATCAACCCCAACCACTGAGATTCAATCATTCATCCCCAGCGAGACGTGAATGAGTCCTGGGCCCCAGTGGACATTTCTATACTCTCTATGAAGATAGATAATTGAAGAGCCAAACAAAGGTCCCCTCTCTGCAACTTCATCAGACTGTTCAGAGAACTCCCCCCATCGACACCCTAATTTAATATTTATGTTACCTACTTTAGGTAATTCAGAAGAAAACAAATATCTCATACTGATTTTTGAGACTCCTGAATTCAATCCATGAGCTACTCCTGAGAGAAGAAAATATTTGTCATATTATTTTTTCTTAATGCACAAGTGTAATTAGAAATAAGAAGTATTAGCCACCTGAGCCGTAAGTTTCCATAAAGTTCCCATAATCAGCTGGCCAATAATCTTTTATACCATGAAATAAAAGACTTTCTCCATTAAAGCCGTGCCATCATTAATGATGATTTAAATCTGCACAGTGCTACTTATTCCCTCATGGGGTGACAATGAAGGAGTTGTTTTCTCAGCCATTGATGCTTTCTGGATGGATTCAGGACAGACCCATCGCTTATCATCACTTGCACTTCCCCAACCAGGAATATTTTGTATCAAAAGACAGTAAGCATGGAAGGATAAATAAAAGCAAAGACAAAAAGGGAACAGGGATCCTTGTCTAATGTTGGCATCCTTGATTCCTTGCATTATGTTGTGGAATCTCTTTTATCTTCCTGTCCAGAATAGATGTCTCTCTTGCTGATGCATTTCTCAGAATGATTGCAGTGGGGCTGGGCCAGTACATGCGGTCATAGCAGCCATTTGAGCCTGGCTATAACAAAAGGGGGACAGTGGTAAGTGGTGCCACAGCTTGTGTGGAAAACAACCTAACACTTGGCTATAGATGTTTCAGAAGGGTGGAACAGGGTTAGGCATGCAAAGGACCGGTTAACCAAAAGGATTGTAATGTTCTGACTGATTTCCTTATAGATTCCATTGCTCACTCTGTTAACTGTATAAAGCTTCAGAGACAACAGGATATAGATAGTATTGGACTGGACTCCAGACACTTCACTTTGAATCAATTATCTATCAGCTGTATGACGGCAGGTAAATCATTTAACTTCTCAGAGCCTCAGCTTTCTGATTGGCAAAAATGGGTATGATAATAATACTTGAACTACCTTACAGAGTCATTCTGAGGATAGTGCTTTGCATACTTTTTTTTCTTTTGATAATTTCCATGAATATTGAATAAAATAAATTAAGAATTGACAATTTCTAAGCCAGTCTGTGCTTAATTTAGACATATCCCATACTCTTTATTTCTTTACAAACACCTCAGATGTCATTCTCTTCTCCACTCTACCTTCATCTCTACCTCTTGAAATCATATATTTTCTTCAAGATGCATATCAAATGCCTCTAACTTGAGGCAACAACTTTGGGAAGCTTTCTTTCATACCACCTCCGCCCCCAGTCAGGAATTATTTTTCCTTTTTATGACTTTACATTGACCATTGTACCTCTTCTATCATTGATAACTCCTTGGAGAAAGAGTAGCCATTAAAATCAGCTTCCTTTTATACATGTTATCTTCCCCATTAGAATGTAAGCTTCATGAGGGCAGGATGTTTTTCTGCTTATATTTGACTCCCAATGCTTCTTTGCAAACTTTTAAATGTTCTATAAATGTAAGTTATTACTATGCACTAAACAACAACCTGAAGAATAGCTAAAATACCATTAATTGCCCAAATGGATTAAATGAGGTGCCAATTATGTGCATAAAACATATCCTCTCTTCTCATCAGAGTTTTTCAAGATTTCTGAATTGTCCATACTCAATAAACAATATGCAGTATCACATTCCCCTGGACACTATACAACAGTACAATAACTCCAGGCATATGGGCCCTGCCTGGAATTAATTAGACAACTTCCCCAAGACTGGCTGGCAAAATTCCCATGAAGCTAAGCCATTATTATGTTTCTGCAGGTCATATTGCTGATTTCTGTCCTCCCCCTTCCCTTTCATTCAAACAATTATGGCAAAATGAGAAGAATATTGACTGGAAGTCAGGAGATCTGGGTCTGGGTCCTCTTTCTGCTCCCAATTAACTATGTGACCCTGGGCAACTTGGGCTTTCTAAGCCTTAGTTTTCTTATCTGAAAAGGAGGAGGGTTGGGCCAGGTGAGGTTACAGAGCTCTCTAGTTTTAACATTCTATAATCTATGAACCCCACAAAAGTTGTCATAGACTACAGAGCAGAGGGTCAGTTGTCCTTTGGAGTGGTCCACACTTGCTCCTTGCCTTTGAGAAATTTATAAATTAAAGATATTAGGATCTCAAAGGCTCCTCCCCATGATAATGAGTTCTGTTTTGGTCACATTTGAGATGCCTACAAGACATCTAGTTCAGGGTGTTCAGAAGGCAGTTAATGATTTGGGCAATGAACCTCAGGAGAGAGACTAAGTCTAAAAATGTAGGTCTTGAAATCATCTGCATGGAATTATCATTGAACCCATGGGAGCTGATGAGACCATCAAATAAGATAGTCTAGAGCAGGAGTGGGGAAGCTGCGACCTCGAGGCCACATGTGGCCCTCTAGGTCCTCGGGTGCTGCCTTTTGACTGAGTCCAAGTTTTATAGAACAAATCCTTTTATTAAGGGGATTTGTTCTGGGAAGTTTGGATTTGGTCAAAGGGCTGCACTTGAGGACCTAGAGGCCACATGTGGCCCTGAGGCCGAAGGTTCCCTGCCCCTGGTTTAAGTTCTGAAGATTAATCCAGCTTCTGGAGTTTGTAGTAGGACAAAGCTCTTAGGCTATCTAGCCTGATTAGAGATTAAACAAGGTGCAGCTATCTCCATCAATGATGGAACCACAAGAGTGTTCCAGTATCTTGAGTGCCTGGGCCTCTTGAGGAGTATGTAAGAGACATTTCTCATCAGCTTCTCAGATCTGACAGGACCTCTAACTCCATGCAGGCTGGTCTGCCTCCTGGGATCACAGAGGAGGCAGAGGAAGAGGAAGACCCTGAGAAACAACTCTTAGTATGTATCCTTGTGATGCTGCTTGAAAACTATAACTCCAAAAAGCAACTATTTACATATCTACACTGCAAATGTTTCTTTGGCCCAGATCTAATCGCCAAGTGAAAGATTTGTCTCATGCACAATCCCAAATTTGAGAGTTTCCAATTTGGAGATTTCAGGATCACACCTTCTGGAGTGAGATTTCTTTATGCGATAGTTTTCTTACAGAGAGAACACAATAATTTGCATTTCCTGTGAAGCTTCCAACCTGGAAATCAAAGCCAGCATTGGTTTAATGGGAAGGGGATAGATTACCAGCTCTCCAAATATATTTGCTTTTGGGAGAAGTCTAAACTCCAGGGAGGTACTATAAATCTTGGGAAGACTATGTAGGACTCTGGGAAAGAAAAATTCACTAGAATGTCAAAGAACTGCCCCCCAACAGCATTTCCCTTCCTGGGAGCTGATAGGGTTTTGAATGTTCTAAGTGTTTCTGTATCTGCTCATGGGTTCTTGTGAATCTGTTGCATCTTTTATATTTTCTATTAGGTAAAATGAAGATTATACCACATCTGATACCCACATTGCATCTTGAGTGCTTATATAAGATCTGAAGAACTCCCATACCCATATTTTTGGAAAACTAAATATGAGCTATACCATGAATATATTAGATTTTCCTGAATTAGTTCTAGATGATCCCAAGAGAAAAATAAATCCTCTTTGGCTCAACCCATGGTGCTGGACCTGGTCTGCATGAGTTATGGGCAGGGGGAAACTGTAGTGCCTGAACCACAGGTTAAATAGAGAAGAGAGATTAGACGTGATCAGACATAGTATTGGGATTTTTTTCCTAGTATAAACTTGGATAAAATGTTTTCCACAATGGATAGATATGGCATGTAATTCAATTCAACAAGAATTTATGCAGTGCCTACTATATACTAGGCATTTTTTCCAGATGTTGTTAATACAGGTCCAAAAATGAAACAGTCCTGGGGCCTCAAGAAGCTTACATCCTGCTGGAAAGAAAGAACATGTACATATATTAAAATCAAACTATGTACCAAATGAACTCCTAATAATGGGAAAGTAGAGTTCATCACTAATTGGTAGAGTGAAGAAAGACCTCTCCTAGGAGCTGGTACTTGAGCTGGGCCTTGGAGGCAGTTAGGGATTCCAGGAAGCAGAAGGAAGGAGAGAGAGCATCCCAGGTAGGGGGTAGAGGGGATGCAAAGATGGGGAGGTAGGAGATGGAATGTTGTAGAATATATTAAGGAATATTGGGATAACAGGTTTGGAAGAGAGGCAAGAGATATGAGTAAAGGAGATTGTGGCTTGCTGATTTCTCTCCATAAACTGTCACTTAATGATCAGAAGCAGACTCACAATCATGCTGTCTAATACATGATGGTGTCAACTGCGTCCGGGAAGGGGTATGGAGAGAAAAACACCAGCCTCAGACTCTAATTAAGCCATGATAACTCTCTAAATTTTATTGAGTAAATAATTATCTCTGTGGGCTTAACAAAAAGACAAAACAAACCATAATATCCATTAGTCATGCAACTAAGGTAAGGCTTAAATATAGATTTTAAATATGAATTTTAAATCCAATAGATCAAGGATACAAATGCATCTTCCTAAAGGGTAAGTGGCTACCTTTTAAAAAAAAAAAAACAAATTGGGATTTTGGTTTTTATGTGCTGTTGGTGGTGTGAGTTTGTTTTGGGGGTTTTGCTTTGTTTTGTTTTTTAAAAATCTATTTCCAACCAAATGGAAGTTTCTAAAGGTTCCAGGAGCAGAGCCATTTAGGTTTGTCACAGTGATGGGTAAAATAATTGGGCACCTAGGACAATAGGTGAAGGCAACCTGGTGTGTACTCCACAGGACCCCTTCACAAAGAGATGCTGATGCTTCTCAAAACAAATAGAAAAACAGCTAAGTATCTCTGTGGACAACATATCTGCTTTCCTACCCTTCAGAAGGAGGCTGGTAAGGCCCTGAGACAGAATGAAAACAGAAGCTGTGGAGGGGCTGTCTGATCCAGAGGGTGGGCCATCAAAATCAGAAGAAAAGGTAAACAATTTTGTTGCTGTTGTTTAATCTGCTTAAAAATGTGCTACTTTTCCAGAGTCCTTCTGCAGGGGAGGAGGGAGGGAGGAGGGAGGAGGGATAGGTATCTATTGCAATCTCAGCACAAGAGCAGGAACAGGGTCATCTTCTAGAAAGCCAAAAACTGACAAGTTTTTGCATTTGACATGTGACTGTTCAATTTTCTTACATGTTCTGTACATAGTTGATTTTTGGCATTAAAAGCATCTTGGCCTGATGTAAACAGGTGTTTTAAGGCTAAACAAGAGGAATTCTGCCGTATGCTTCCATAAATGTGGGAGGGAGAGTGAGGAGGCTCTACTGATGGGGGACAAATGTTGATAGGATCCAGGAGAAAGAGAATGGAGGTGAAGTCAGACTCTGAATATGAAATGATAGATATTTCCTCTTTAGTCAGGAACCTGTTTGATCTGAGGCATTGACCTGAAGGCGGGAAAAGCCCTCCTTATGTTGTTTAGGTAGGAATTCAGTAGAGTTCCCTCTGTTACATGCATAGGAAATGAGACCAGTTGTGTGACTCACCATCCCTGAAGAATCCTATTGTATATTATTTCTGTTGGTTTTTTGGCCTAATTTCCTGTGAGGGAACAGGATGGGGATAGGGAAATGCATTAATACACTGTGTTTCTTTCATCTTAGGATAGGAATAGGGACTGCGCCTATGATTGCATTGGTATAGGGAACTCCCAGAGGTGGAAACTCCCTCTACCAATGCAGCTTGGCACCTTCCTGCAACTTAGAGAGTTGCCTAAAGTATCAAGAGATTGTGTAATGTGTCTAGGGTCACCTTGCCATAAGATATCAGAGGCAGTATTTGAACCAGGTCCTTCATTTTAGTAACCTTTTTTTCTATTATATAATGCAGATTAAGAAGCAGAGGCCCAGAGCTAGGTATTCCATAGTAGGTAGGAAATGATTGAGGGCTAGAATTTTAGTTAGCCTGGGAATTAGGATATAGGTCTTAGGTTCCTTGTCATGCCCATTGACAGTTTGGCTATGGAGAAGTCTGCTGACTTCTACCACTCATATTTCTGTTATTAGCTATATAGGCATTCCTCAGATACATTATGGGTTTGGTTCTAGACCACCACAATAAAGAGAATATTACAATAAAGGGAGTCACATGAATTTTTTGGTTTACCAGTGCACATAAAAGTTATGTTTGTACTATACTATAGTCTATTAAGTGTGTAGTAGTATCATGTCTAAAAAATGTACATACCTTAATTAAGAATTACTTTATTGCTAAAAAAAATGCTAATCATCATCTGAGCTTTTAGTGATTCAGTCTTTTTACTGGTGGAGGGTCTTGTCTTGATGAGGATGGATGCTGATTGATCAGGGTAGTGGTTGCTGATGGTTGGGATCACTGTGGCAATTTCTTAAAATAAGACAGCAATGAAGTTTCCTGACTCTTCCTTTTACTTGAACGCTTACAGGCCATTGTATGGTTATTAATTGGCCTAATTTCAGTATAGTCATGTCTCAGGGAATAGAGACGCCAGAGGAGAGGGAGAGAGTTGGAGCAGTCAGAACACATACAACATTTATTGATTAAATTTGATGTCTTATATGGGTGAGATTTGTGGTGCCCCAAAACAATTACAATAGTAACGTCAAAGATCACTGATCACAGTGATCACTTTCAAAAAAGTTTGAAATATTGCAAGGATTACCAAAATATGATACAGAGATGTGATGTGAGCACGTTTGTTGGAAAAATAGCACCAATAGACTTGTTCAATGCAGGGTTGCCACAAACTTTCAATTTGTAAAAACAAACAAACAAAAACACATGAAGAATAATAAAGGGAAAGACAATAAAATGAGGTATGCCTATACTTGGATATTAAATCCAAATAGTTGTTCTAATATTCGTGAATCTTCAGGAAATCTAAGGTTTCATTATCAGAGAAATTAAAAAGTATAATTATCAAATTTCATTCAAGAATTTTTAATAAACTGGACAAAACATAAATTAATATATCTTAGATATTTGAAACTAGAAGGGACCTTTAAGATGCTCTACAAATTCAGCCCCTTTGTTTAACAACAAGGAAACCAAGGCCCAGAGAAAAGGAATGACTTGCTGAGTTCTGCTATGAACTGATGCAAAGCCAGAATGAAAGCCCAGGTCTCCTGAACTTCTTTGCCAGATCACTGCAACCAGCCTAGAGCATTGGACTGAAAGTGCTGATTTCACAGTGAATGAGTCAGTCATTTACCCTCACTATCTTTATTTATAAGGTAGAAAAATAAAATGTACCTTTCCATCCCTCACAGAAATAGGAGAATAAATGTAGTGGTCCAAAGTCAAAATATGGGATTTTGCCAAAGAATAATGCCATGATAATAGCAAAACATTACATTTGTATGGTATTCTGCTCATCCCTGACAGCCTTTTCTCCCACACCCCAGGGGAGAGCCTTCAAAGCATTCATTAGAACATTATCCAGGGCTCCACTGGGTCCTCAATGGGCTTCTCCCTGGTAAAGTAACAACACCTTTGGACCCCAGGTCTCAACTACAGGATGTTGCTGACCTTGAAAGTTTGGCTGAAAAAATACCCAGGAATCAACAATACTCAGAGACCTATACTGACCCTCAGCTAGCTAACTCCAGGAGTTCTCCCAGCAGTGGTCAAGATCAGAGTATCATTCCTAAGGAAGCAGATCCTGAGACTGCCAGAGAGAGTTTTTCCTGAACATCCTTCCTAGGGAGATCTGGCTGGCCCTGAGGAATCCACAACTTCCAAGATCAGTGAGGAGGTGGTTAAACCAGATGGCCCAAATACTTGAGAAGGGAGCTAGCTCAGCCCAGAGGAAGAGGGAGAGGAAGAGGAAATGGCTGTTGGGTGCCTGATAGTCACTTCCTAGGAACCATTGACTTTCAGGGTTGTGGCCATGCGCTGCACCTGGGAGGAGCTGGGGCACCTGGTCCCTGCTCTGAGGAAGCTGACCTGGGATGTGATGATGGAGAGTGCCTGGAACCTTGGCAGCCTCTCCTCCTGTAACTTAGGATTTGCGTGCCTTTGCTTCCTGGATTTTGAACCCTGGCACAGTCTCTGATGTATGAAGCTGTCGTTGGATTTGGGGAACCAGGCATCAATGATTAATAGGGTTATGGATTCAGAGCTGGAAGGGACCTTAGACATCGCCTAGTCCAATGACTTCATTTACAGAGTAGAAGACATGGCTCATAGAGGTTTAATAACTAAACAAAATAGCCAAGAAAGGTTTTAATTTTCCTCTTTAGGATGTAAGCTCCCTGAAGCCAGGAGCATTTCATTTTTATTTTCATATTTCCAATGTTTGGCATTCTGCCTGGGACATCCTAGACCTTTAATAAGTGCTTGCCAATTGATTGATTTCTGAAATGTTTTTATATAGATTATCTTACCTGATCCTCCCCAAAACCTGTGAGGCAGCTGAAGCAGATATAATTATATCTGTGTTTTAAAATGAGCGTACTGGGGCTCATAGACTTGTCAAGGTCACACAGCAAGCAGCAGTAAAAGCCAAGACTAATCCCCCTCTGATAACTCCCCATCGAGTGCTCCTGTGTTCTTTTCTGGTCACCATCCGGCAAATCAAGGCAGCTGACATGATAAAGAAAACACATTATCACAATAAATGGCTTGATTTACCAGCAAACACCACTGGCAAATCTTAAGGGGGAAAAAAGCACCTTGATTTATTACCGTTTCTACATAATAAATAAAATATTGATTTACATTCAGCATAGTACATGAATGATGGTATAAAGATAAACCACTTATTTTTGCCAATGGTATAGAATATTGCAAAAATTTACCATTTTGGGCTATTTTAAATTCTGAAACAAAGAAAATATCTTTAACCACAAAAAGGGACAGTTAGATGGAGTGAAAAAAAAAGCAAAGGATTTGGAATCAGAGGACCTTGGTCATTAGAAAGGGGGCACCTTGAGGGCAGTGACTGTGCCTGTTTTTGTATCCCCCAGTGCCCAGCGGACAGTAGGTGCTTAATAAACACTTGTTGACCTAGATTTGAATTCTAGTTCTTCTGCTTAGTACCTTTATGATTGTGTTCAAGTCGTTTTCCTTCTCTGGACTTCATTTTCCTCATCTTCAAAATGAGGGAGTTGGACCTATTGGTCACTGGAGACCCTTCTGGCTTGAAATTTATGATTCCGTGAAAAACTGCAGGGTTTGTCCTGAGTGATCTCTAAGATCACTTTTAGCTCTAAGTCCCATGATTGGATGATTATAACAAGAAAGGGAAATCATTTTATAGTTGATTAGTCCGTAATACATATTGGTAAGTGTGTTTATGGATATGTATATAGATATAAATAGACATGTATCAGCAACATAGACCTTGCCTGTGAGTGTAATAGGTAAGAACTAAAGAGGCCAGACTTAGGGACAGCCAACCCCAAATATGTTTCCTGGAAAAGTATATTCCATCTTTTCTCATGTCTCTCCTTATAGCTTTCCCCATTAAAATATTAAAAGGGAATGACCCATTAGACCCTTAACACTTCAAAGTAAACAACTGCACTTTAGGAATTAAAATTGGAATAGAATATAAAGTTCATCTATTCTAACTTCCTCTTTCATACTTAGATACTGAGGCTCAGTTAAGTGACTTGCTCAAGGTCACACAGGTAATAAGGGTCAGAGCCTGGATTTTTAACCCAGGTCCTCTGAGACCAAAAGCAGATATATATATACACATATATATACATACATATACACACACACACACATATATATGTATATATATATATATACATATATATATGCGCACACACACTTTTTTTCTTTTGGTCTAGGCAACGGGGTTAAGTGACTTTCCCAGGGTCACACAGCTAGTGTTATGTGTCTGAGGCCGGATTTGAACTCAGGTCCTCCTGAATCCAGGGCCAGTGCTCTATCTACTGCACCACCTAGCTGCCCCCCAGACCTATATTACACCGAAAGAAAAGGCAACTTTTCTCTTTGCAGTGTATACAGAGAATAACAGATGCTAAAAAAGACACCCAGACAGCCTTTACTGGCTTAGGATTGGCCCTTGCCGTAGGAGGTACTCTGAGTTTGGTATTGTACAAATAAAAACGTTGTTGTTGTTGTTTGTCCTTTGTTTTTAGAGAGGACTGATGACATCCAGGGGGTGATGTCTTGACTTGCACGTGAATTGGATTTGTGAAAAAAAGCTGCACAAAACCTTCAGCCTCATTCTTTCTTCCAGAGTCATCAAAGTCCAGGACAAGACAACAGTCAGGACAATTGGTGATGGCCTGGTATGCAGTGGATGACCTTGGCATCTTTGATGTCTGACCAAGCTCCACACACTCCACAGTGCCTACTTCAACCACCTTTGTGGCTATTGGCACAAATTGTTCTCATCCACCCATTCTACCCAGAGAAGCTTTCACAAGTTTGGGGTAGATATCCTCCTAACTCACCAATGGATTTGGGCCCCAGTGGAGGCTCACTGTGAACTGTCCTTGGGGTTCTTTCCAAGTGACTGGGATCTCAGGGGATGCAAATCAATTCTAGTTTTAAAGAGATTTGGTCAGAATCCTGGATGTCAGTCAGTTTAGAGAATACTCAATGAGGAAACTGCCTCTGCGAAAGTATATCAGCTCTTGCTCTGAAATTTATCATCTTAGAGTAGCCAGGGACATTGAGAAGTAAAGTAACTTGTCCAGGTTCACATAGCCAAGATGTAGCTATCAAAGACAAGACTTGATCCTGATCAATCCCAGGGTCTGCCTGTTTTTGAGGCCAACTCTCTATCAACTACACCACTCAGTAGCATCTATAATTTCCTTCAGTATATTCTAACATGCTAAACAAAATACAATTAGGAAAATAAATCTGTTTTATTAAACATATTATGCATTCTAACTTCAAATCTAAATGATTTTTATATTATTCGGTTTGGGAATCAACATTTTCTTATTCATTATAAAGAATGATAAGTTGATAGGATTATAAGACTAGTGTCATAGACATTACCTAGCCCATGAGCCCTTTTCACCTTACACCCAGACACATACCCTTCAATCTGGTGACACTCCTGGCTTTTCTACAAATGAGACACTCCATCTCTCAGTTCCAGGTATTTTCTCTGCCTGTCCCCAATGTCTGGAATACTCTCCTTCCTCTGACTTTCTTTAAGTCCCAACTAAAATCCCACCTTCTACAAAAAGCCTTGGACAACCCCTCTTAATTCCAGTGCCTTCTCTCTATTTATTTCCTATTTATCCCGTATATAGCTTGCTTTGTATATATTTGTTTGCATGTTTCTCCCATTAGATTGTAAACTCCTTGAGGGCAGGGGCAGTCTTTTTGTATATATTTTTTGTATTCCCAACACTTTGTGTATTCCCAAGATTTTCCACAATGCCTGGAACATAGCAAGTGCTTAATAAATGTTTATTGAATTGAATTGTTTAGCCTGGAAAGTAGAATTTCTGATTGAAAGTGAGAATGCCCTGAGCTGGGAAAGGTAGGCTAAAACCAGACGATGAAACAGAGGAGCTGTTAATGTTACCCAGGAGGTAAGAGGAAGCTACTGGAACCTCTTGAATTTCATTCCTCCCTAAAGTAGGCTGCCACTGAGACCCTTAGCCAACTGTCATGGTCCCCTCCATCCCACACGGTTTCTCTCCTATTATTTTGACTCCCTATCATTGTTCCAGACATTATTTTCTCTGTGGTTCCTGGCAGTGCGGGACAACACTCTTCTCTTCACACTCGATGCTTCCCTGTCCACCTGCCCATCTGGCTGAGTCACAAATTTAGCTTCTGTCACTGTTGGATGTGCATCCCGCACATGATTGCTTGGGGAAGGCAGAAGTGAGACAAGAGCTGGACTTTGCTTATTTAAGAGGGGAAGGGAGCTTTCGTTGGACTCACTTATTTCTGGGAGGAGGGGTACAAAATTTGGTCCCTCTTTAATTTCTGTTTCCAATCTTTTGCTCCTTTCACACCCCCTTTGCTTTCCTCTTTCCACTTAGCAGAGAAAACACTGAATACATGCAGACTGATTTCTCCCCTCTCCCTCAAAGTGGGGGTTTATGTCATTGCCTTTTTTTTTAACCTCCAAAGGTTTTGAAAACAATAGTCATATTTTCCATTTTGATCTTTCTCCCTTCCTATCACTCCTAGTACTTAAGTCAGGCAACAAATGGCTCGTAACACTGCTTGGCCAGATCCATTTTCAACTATGTTCCCTGAAAAGAGCTGAGAAAGGATCAGCTAACAGAAAGGGAATGGAGTATCATGTTCATCTCTGTTATCACTAAAGCTTTCCTTAGATTTTCACAAAATTTAGTAGGCGTCGTTCTGGTCCATCCAGATGCACACCCTCAGACTGATTTTCCTCATGACTAAACAATATGCATTTGGGAGGTGGCTCAACAAAGGTTAGGGGAAGTAGTTTGGGGAACTGAGAAAAGTCCTCTGATATTTCAGAATTACACAGTGTCGCCTCCCACTAGAAAAATAAAAGTTTGCGATAGGGATAAATTAAGCTTTAATTATTCGTTTTACCACAGAATTCACCACTACATTTTTTTAAATAGGCCCTTCTATAGATTTTCAAAATGGGAATAGAACTATTATTTCATTGGTATGGGGAACTTCCAAGTAAGGTAACCCCCTCTACCAAGACAGGTCAGCACCTCTCTGCAGCTAAAAGTCCAAGAGCACTAAGAAATGGAGAAATTAAGTGACTTTTTCAGGGTCATATATTCAATATTTGTCAAAGGAGGAACTTGAACCCAGATCTTCTGAGCCCTGAGACAGTTCTCTATCCACAATGCTACATTTGATTATAAGCCCCTAGAAGTCAAAGATCATCCATCTTAAACATCTTGGTGCCCACTAAACCCAGTACTGTGCCTTGCATATTACAGATGCTCAGTTAAGTAATAGTTTATTAATCAAAGACAATTTTCTTCATGACCCCATTTGGAGTTTTCTTGGCAAAGATACTGGAGTGGTTTGACATTTCTTTTCTCCAGCTCATTTTACAGATGAGAAACTCAGGCAAAAAGAGTTAAGTGACTTGCCCAGGGTCACACAGCTAGTAAGTGCCTGAGGCCACATTTGAACTCAGGAAGAGGAGTCTTTCTGACTCTCAGTCCCCTGCTCAGTGCAGTATGGCGCCACCTCGCTGTTCCAACAAAAACTCACTGAACCCAGCACTGTGCCTTGCACATTGAAGATTCTCGGTTAAATAATAATTTATTATTTAATGACAATTTTCTTTAATCAAATCAGACTGGGTTGGAGCTCATGTTGGTTATTTTCTTATTTCTTTTTTTTTTAAATCTTTACTTCCCTTCTCTTTGGAACTTAAGTTCTGTAAAATGAAAGAGGATGGGAAAGCAGCAAGGTGGTACAGTGGTTAGAGTGCTGGGCCTAGAGTCAAGAAGACCTGAGTTCAAATACAGCCTCAGACACTTAGGTGTATGACTCTGGGCAAGTCACTTAACCTTGTTTGCCTCAGTTTGTTCATTTATAAAATGAACTGGAGAAGGAAATGGTAAACCACTGCAATATCTTTGCCAAGAAAATTCCCAAAGGGGTCACAAAGAGTTGGATACAACTGAAAAATGATTAGACACCAAAAGGTCCCCTTGTAGCTCTAATGCCTATGAGGCTTTCTTCTCCTAGGCTAATGATTTATCTTTATTTTTTATAACCTTTCCCTCATTATTCTTGCTTACTTTTCCTCGTAAGATCTCTTCTTTTGACCTACATGTGGTTAATGGAATATTGTTGGTAAAACTTCACCAGCCACCATCCCCAAGGCTGCTGCCGGCCCTGGTTTTGAGAGGTTGGGCCTGAGTCCCACTGGGCTGTTTGGCTCTCCTCCCATCTCCTGCCAGTTAAGAGCTATTTATATCAAATTAGGAAAACTGGGATAAGCCTGTGGTGATAATTCACAGCTTTACAGTGTCCTTTATTTCAAAGGAATTTACACATGATACCCTTAGAGGAAATGCTGCCTCAGTGACCCATGGGGAAATCCTCACATCCTTAGGATATGTCAGAAGTCGGTCCCATTATTGCCCATACAGCTAATGAGACCTCTTCCTATAGCATCAAGAATAGCCTGGCCCGTAGAAACGTAGCTAACACTTCACCATGGAAGTCCTTGAAACTGGTGTATGAAACCATGGTTCAGCACAATTCAAATGCCCCTTGAGGACCTGACACTCTGGGTCACCAAACAAAAATTTATTAAGAAACTGGTTACTGGTCAGGTATTGGGGGTGGAAAGATTAAAATTACAGCTCTGACCTCTGCCTCTTGGAAACCCTCATTGCCCTCAAACCTCAATTCAAGTGCCACCTACTAGATGAGCCCTTTCCTGATGCCCTGTGCTTCCCCCCACCAACCCAGATTACTACCTTGTATTTATTTCCTGTATACACTTGTACACCATCTCGCCTGATAGACCATAACTTCCTTGAGGGCAGAGATCACTCTATTTTTGTCTTTCCACAGCCTAGCTTGGACCACAGTGCCCAACACACAATAGGCATGTAAATGTTTATTGATTGATTGACTTACAACCTACAGGGGTCGAAGATGGAGATATTACATGAACACAAATGCAAGGTCCAATAATGCAAGGTCCAAAATGGTGAGGACAAAAGAGATTCGAACAAGGTTTTCTAAGAAAATTTAAGGAAGAAGAGAATACTTTGAGGGAGGGAGATCTGGTCAGCATGTATGGAGGAAACAGCAGCTGAGCTGAGACTTGAAGATGAGGGTGTTGAAAGAAGTAGATGAAAATGTACATTCCAGGTGGTGGCAGATGCAAATGCACATATACAGGAGATGCCATGTTAAGTTCGGGGAATAGTTAATAATCCAGTTTGACTGGAGTTGTTCAGTAATTTTCAGTCATGTCTGACTCTTCATTACCCCACTTTGGGGTTTTCTTGCAAAGTTACTGGAGTGGTTTGCCATTTTCTTTTCCAGCTCATTTTACAGATGAGGAAACTGAGGCAAAAGGGTTATGTGACTTGCCCAGGGTCACAGTGTCTGAGGCCAGATTTGAACTCATGAAGATGAATCTTCCTGACTCCAGACCCAGCACTCTATCCGCTGTGCCACTTAGTTGCCTGGAATATACAGTGAATAAATAGGGAATAATTGAAAATAAGTATGGAGAGAAAGAATGGAGCCAGATTATCAAGGACTTTTAAGTATCTGACTATGGATTATTTTATTTTATCCAAAAGGCAAAAGGGAGCCATGGAAGGTTTTTTGAGAAAGAGAGTGACATGGTCGTACCCTGGCCTTAGGAAGATTCTTTTTTTTTTTTTTTTTTGCTTTTTGGTGAGGCATTTGGGGTTAAGTGACTTGCCCAGGGTCACACAGCTATTACGTGTCATGTGTCTGAGACTGGATTTGAACTCACGTCCTTCTGACTCCAAGGCCGGAGCTCTATACACTGTGCCACCTAGCCCCAGGAAGACTCTTTTTGGCAGCTCTGTGGAGGATGGATTACAGAGGGGAGGGACAAGAAGCAAAGAGACTAATTATGAAGCTATTGTTGTTGTTGCTCAGTCGTTTCAGTCCTGTCATCTCTTTGTGATTCCATTTGAGGTTTTCCAGCAAATATACTAGAATGATTTGCCATTTCCTTCTCCAGCTCATTTTACAGATGAGGAAAGTGAGGCAAACAAGGTTAAGTGACTTTCCCAGGGTCACACAGCTAGTAACTGTCTGAGGTCAAATTTGAATTCAGGTCTTCCTGACTCCAGGTCCTGCTCTCAATCCACCTTGCCACCCAGTAGCCCCATAAAGCTATTATAAGAGTTCAGATGAGAAATAAAGAAGGGTCTGAACTAGGGTGGTGGCTTTGTCTGTGAGCGGAAAGAAGAGAACAAATGCAAGAAATGGAGTGGTAATGGAATTGATTGTACCTGGGGGTGTGGCATGGGAAATGGTCAAGGATGACTCAGAGGTTTTGATGGGAAGATGGCGGTGCCCTGGACAACAATAAGGAAGTCAGGAGAGGGAAAGGATTTAAAAGGGAAATTAAAGATGAGTGAATTATGGATTCATTGAGCACCGGGAAAGACAGGTGCTGGTGGGACGGCTAGGCGGAAATGTCCGGCAGGCGGTTTGGAGATGTGGGCATGGGCTTTCTGGGTTGAGATCAGGCGGGTGATGGAGGGTTGCTGAGTCATGCTTCTCAGAACTGCACAGCCCAGTGTGTTTTGAGACTTCTAGGAGAGGTGATGCTCTTTCTCAGGGACCAACCTCTTCTTTTACAGCCCTGACATCTGGTCTCTTGCAGTTTTCGGGGAGAAAGGACGTTCTGGATGATTTACTGCCATTGATTTTGCATCCAGGCTGCAATTCATCATCTCCCATTGTTACATCCAAAACAATTCTGTTAAAACCAATGTTTCATTGTTAGACACAGCCTGGAAATTAATGACAAGGTCTGCCAGCACCCTGGCAACACTTTTAACTCAATTAACAAATTAGTGAGAGCCTACAGGCCTAGGACCTGGAAGAAATTGGGGCAACTCTAAATGGGCATCAGGTTGCAAATTAGTGGGGAGTAAGAATTTTAAGTGTAATTGAAAAAATCATTGACAGTCAAGCCATGCTCTGCATAGACTCCTGGCACTTGACTTCAAGTATACCAGTGCAGGGATGCTGGTCATAATGGGAAGAACTGGAGAAAATATGTGTGCCAGAAAATATCTGGCAAAAAATGTGTGCTGGAAATGTTTCTGTACCCCTGCCTGAAATTCTGCCTCTGTGACAGGGCTGAATCACTGAGAAGAGAGGGCACAATTAGGAAATGTACAGTGTCTATAATGGTCTTTTTGAAAGGGGCTTTCATCAGAGAGGTGCTAGCAAGGCACGTGTTGATAGATCGCTGAGGAGATGCAGGTCTCTATAGGTGCAGATGGTGAGTGGAGCTGTGACTAAGAATCTCTGCACCTAAGGCAAGTACCTTGAGTCACATCCAGGGCAGGCAGGGTGAAGCTCAGGTTGGAAGACCAGGGCCAGTGAGGAGTTCGCTCCAGTCCACCATCTGGTAGCTTCATATTTGCACTAATTATTCTTGCTAATTAGGTGTTAAACTCTGTGCTGCTGAAGGATGGCAAGAACTGCCTATACCCTGTAAATCTGGCCCCTTAGGGAAAAGTCCTAGAGATGCCCTAGTTATGGCTCTGGGGTTAATTGGTCTCCAAAACAGGTTAAAAACACCTGCCATTCCCCGCCCCCACCCCCAGCAGGCTTTGCTGGTGAGGAGACTCTCTTCTGTCCCTCATCAAGGGAGTTAACTAGGTTCCCTGGTTGAATGCAAGACCTTTTCCATCAAATGCTTTAGAAAACAAAAGCTCCATTTGGCCCCTTGCCCTCTTCTGTTACTCCACCGTCTAGCCATTGGCGGAGTCTTTCTCTTCAATATCACCTCACTCTCTTTTTTTAGTATAAAGGTTGACAAAATTTTAGGAGTTTCTTATATCTGTGGGTCACACATACAAAGTAGTGGGAGAAGGTACAAAAGAAAGATTAAGACAGCCTGGAGAGAGCCACCTGCCTGGGGCTGGAGAAGTAAGGAGGAATAGAATGGAAATCCCTGACTCAAGAGTCAGAGGACCTGGGTTCAGATCCCACCTGTAAAACTTACCACCTGTTTGACTTTAGTCAAGCCCCTTAAGCTCCCTGGGCCTCAGTTTTTATACCTCTAAAAGGTGAGGGTTGGATCTGAAAACCCCTAAGGTTCGTACCAACCCTATGTGATCCCCCACCAGTGCTGAGCAGTTTCAGGGACTCCAGGAAGGATCCTTGTTGCTACCTGTTCAAATGACATTGAAAGTTCCTTTCACAGGGACAGAGCCCTGCTCACGCCAAAGGGCTAGGAATGAAATGCAAATGCTCCTGGGAGTGGAACACACCATCAAGTCCATTCTGTACTCTGAATGACTGTGAGATCCTTTGCAGAGAAAGGTTTTGACAGGGGAGGGGGCTCTGGGAACCTGACCTAGGGAGAAATAGCTGCTAGGTAGGGACTGCTGACAGACTTTGCCTGCTCCACAAGTTCCTGATCTGACACTCATTAACTGTGTGACAGCAGGCAAGTCAGTCTCTCTGACTCTCAGTTTTCTCATTTGTAAAATGGGAATAGCTCACAGAGTTGATGGGAGGAAAGTGCTTCAAAAACCTAAAACCCTTAGTCATTATTTCCTCAGGGAGCAAAGAGGGACTGTAACAGGCCTATTGTGACGGAAGGGGAAAAGGGTATTAAAAAAGGAGGGGGAAAGGACAGAAAAGAGGAGCATCTACTTAATTTCAGAGCACCTAAAAATTTTATAAAGTACTTTTGGGGTGGTGAGATTTGGAGGACTTGAGAGATGATGGAGTTATGAGCTTATTAGTCAAGTGATGCATCATTGATGAGTTTTAAAATATGGAGGCAGATGCTGTGAAAGGACCCAGAGAGGACAAGGCTTAAGTTACTTTTAAAGGTTGGGATGGGATGACACCATGTGGTACAGTAGAAAGACCATTGGATTTGGAGCTCAGAAGGAACTCAGTTCAAATCCTGGCACTGTTCCTTGCTTGCTGCCTGTCATACAACAAGAACTTAGTAAATGCTTGTTGACTGATTTAATTTCTCTGGGCTTCAGTTTTCTAAACTGTAAAGTGAAGAAATTAGGGTAAACAACTTTCAGTTCTCTTTCTGAGTGAAATCCAAATTGAGATCATCAGTATGTCTTTTCTGAGTGAAATTACATTTGATGGGGACATTACCACAGAAGCTCAGAGTTGGAAGGGAACTCAGAGGCCATCAAGTTCAACTCATAACTGAACAAAAAGTTCCTCTCCATCATACTAGACAAGTGGTTGTCCAGGCTTTGCCAGATCTCCACCACTTCCTCCCAAGGCAACCCGTTATAGTAGCAGGAAGCTCTACATCTTGGGAAGTTTTTCCTTATGTCCAGCCTAAATCTACATCTTTGCCATAACCCCATTGCTCTGATGAGTCAGAACAAATCTAATCCCTCTTCCACTTAGAGGCCCTTCAAGTACTTCAAGATTGTCCTCAGGTTCCCCCTAAGTCTTCTCTGCTCCACGCTAATGTACCCACTTCCTTCACCCAGTCCACAGATGACATGAACTCCAGGCCCTTTGTCATCCCAGGCCTGTGCTGGACACTCTCTCCAGTTCATCAATGTCCTACCTGAACTGCAGCACCCAGAATAAAGCACAGTATGCTAGAGATGACTTGACCAGACGAGCGAGTAAAGCTGTGAGCAATAGGCTCTTTATTCTTAGATGCTCTTAAAGTGGCCTTAATTAGTTTTCTAGACTCCCACATCTCATTAGAATTATTGCATCTCATTAGGAGTTGAGAGCATGATGGTTGCTAACACCACAATTGGTCTACAACCCAAGGTGCATGGTTACTGTGTTGACAGTCAGGGTCTAGAAGGGGAGGGGCATAGGGGGAGATTCAAACTCCCCTGGGGTTGTGGCTCATTTCCACCAGGCAGGAGACAATAAGTAAAGGTGAGCTGGAGTAACAAAGCTTCATTTTTTATACCTATAGGTTCCAGACCATGGAGAGGTAAGGGAGCTCTCATGGGCTATACAGGGTCCAAAAGGGATATTGAAGTTAATTCAGTGAAATAGCTACTGCATGTAACCTCCAGAATCTCCAGTAATACACAGCCGTTAGCTGAGAGTGGTACATCCTGGTCATTCCAGTTTTCTGTGGGAGAAACCAAAGCCAGATTCGAAAGACTGGAACTGCCAACAGGGCCTCTCTGTTACATGTGCTAGACATGGGAGAAGACAGAGAGGAGGATGAATCTTGTCCCATCCCCACATAAGCCCACGCTGGTCATTTAGCTCCATCAAAGCTGACCTGCCTCCATGGTGTGATTTCATAAAGGTAAGGATGCTGTCCTGTGACCCTCTAAATAATTTCTCCACCTGATCCCTGAACCTGAAATTACACTATTAAAGATTTATTTTTGTCTTAAAGTTTTGATGCCTCTCAAAATCCACGTAGAGAGGTTATTCTTTACCAGACATATAAACTTGTGTATCAATGAGTTTAGAGTGGGGGGGAGACTACTTCTCAGAATAAGATTTTCAAATGAATAAAGTAAAATACCCAGGATTACCAAGGAAACCAATTTTACTGAAATAAAGTCATCAAAAATAAAAATAAAGTTCACAAACCCGAGGTTAAGAACCCATAGTTCAGAGCCTTTCTTATCAGCAGGATTTCTTAGGAATAGAGCATGAAGACACTGGGCACCCGAGGAAGAATGTATGTTAGTCAGTCAATAAACTTTTATTTAGTATGTACTATGTACCAGGAGCTGTGCTAAGTTCTGGGGAACTGTGTGTGTGTGTGTGTGTGTGTATGTGTGTATGTGTGTGTAAGATCTACTTTATATGTACAGTATTTTATACGAAGTTATTAAAGTATATGCTGTTGCCCCTATTAGAATTTAAGCTTCTTAAGGATAAGGACTGCTTTCATTCTTTTTTTTTATTTCCAGTGCTTAGTACATAGTAAGTACTAATGACCACTTGTTGATTGATTGATTGACTGTCTGATGGTATGAGGTGGGCAGGGGTGCGATGTATCCAAAGTAAACTTCATCCAAACAGTTTGGTGAGAGCTCAGGTAGGGCACAGGCTGCTATAATTTCCCTTCTCTCTTGGAGTGAAAGTGAAAGGCATGCTAGATACCATAGCATCTCCACAGCTGCTGATCTAGATGTCAAGAAAAATAAGCATGAGTACTAAGGACAAGATGGTCCCTACTATACCTGCAGAGGTGTATCCCATTTTGTGGGCTGCAAGCAAATCAAGAGAGATCTATCAGAATGGGTTTGACATCCCTTCCCTGGCTGCCAGTCTAGTCCTGGCATCGGCTTCTGGACTTAGGATTTTTTGACTAGTTGGGGACTCCAGTATTAGTGACCTAAGGCAGCTACTCTCCCAGAAGGGTAGGGAATGGCTAGCACAGACACACTTTTACCCAAGAGCCCTCCTGGCATGGAACAGTACTTTTTCCTTGTTTGTTCTATTTTTATTACTCTTGACACATTATTGCAAGAGGGAACAACTTGTAAAATTGGACACAGAGGGAAAGAACTATCAATTTTAATCTGTTTAATGTAACATAATGGGAAAAATCCATCTCTTCTTATAGCAGATATTTGAAAAATATTCTAAAGGATTATACTTTTCTTCCTGGAACTTGATGACTGAAAACACTTGCCACAGCTTTCAGATATGTTTGCATCTTTGAAATTCCTGGCATGGGAAATATGGGACAATTTAAATAAGGTACTTTTATTTTATTTTTCTCAATTACATGTAAAAACAATTTTTAACATTCATTTTTTTTAAATTTAAGTTCTAAATTCTTTCTCTCCCTCCCTCCCAACCCCCCTCATTGAGAAGACAAGCAATTTGATATAGATCATCCATGTGCAGTTATGTAAAACATATTTCCATATTAGCAATGTTGCAAAAGATAAAAAATTTTTAAAATAAGAAAAATAAAGTTTAAAAAGTAGGCATTGATCTGCATTCAGAATCCATCAGTTCTTTCTCTGAAGGTGGGTAGCATATTTCATCATAAGTCCTTCATACCTGTCTTGGATCATTGTATTGCTGGGAATAGGTAAGTCATCCACAGTTGGTCATCATAAAATATTTCTGTTACTGTGTACAATGGTCTGGTTCTGTTCACTTCACTTTGCTCATATAAGTCTTCTCAGGTTTTTCTGGAAATATCCTGCTTGTCATTTCCTATAACACAGTAGTATTCCATCACAATCATATAATACAATTTGTTCAGCTATTCCCCAATTGATGGGCATCCCCTCAATTTCCAATTCTTTGTCACCATACACAAAAAAACCTCTATAAATATCTTTGTATGTATAGGTCCTTTTCCTTTTTCTTTGCTCTCTTTGGGATACGGACCTATTAGTAGTATTGCTGGGTCAAAGGGTATGCACAGTTTTATAGCCCTTTAGGCTATAAAAAAGTTCCGATTTGTTCTCTAGAATGATTGGATCAGTTCACAACTCCACCAGTAGTGCATTAGTGTCCCCATTTTTCCACATTCCTTCCAATACTTGTCATTTTCCTTTTCTGTCATCTTAGCCAATCTGGCAGGTATGAGGTAGCACCTCAGAATTGTTTTAATTTGTGTTTCTCTAATCAATAATCATTGAGAGAATTTTTTCATATGACTATAGATAGCTTATGGGCAGCTAGCTAGGTGACACAGTGGATAGAGTTCTGGGCTTGGAGTCAGGAAGACCCATCTTCTTGAGTTAAATCTGACCACCCATACTTACTGACTGTGTGATCCTGGACAAGTCATTTAACCCAGCTTGCCTCAGTTTCCTCATATGTAAAATGAACTGGAAAAGGAAATAACAAAACCACTCTAGTATCTTTGCCAAGAAAGTCCCAAATGGAGTGAGAAGAGTTGGATACAACTGAAAAAAAAAAAAAAGGCTGATTAGATAGCTTTGATTTCTTCTTATGGAAATTGCTTATTCATATCCTTTGATCATTTATCAATTGGGGAAATGACTTATATTCTTATAAATTTGACTCAGTTCTTTATATATTTGAGGAATAAGACCTTTATCAGAGACACTTCTTGTAAAATTTATCCCTCATTTCCTACTTTCCTTCTAATCCTGGCTACATTGGGTTTGTGCAAACCCTTTTTAATTTAATGTATTCAAAATTATCCCTTTTATATCCAGTAATGCTCCCTCTCTCTTGTTTGGTCATAAATTCTTTCCTTAGCCAAATATCTGACAGGCAAAATATTCCATGCTCCCCTAATTAGCTTATGCTATTACTATTTATGTCTAAATCATGTACCCGTTTTGACCTTATCTTGGTACACAGTGTGAGATGTTGGTCTGTATCTCGTTTTTGCCAAACTGCTTCCTACTTTTCTTTCCCTAAAACCTTGGATCTTTGCATTTATCCATGATCTACTAGATTACTATGATCATTTACTACTGTGTGTTCTGTAGCTAATCTGTTTCACTGATCCACTGCTCTATTTCTTAGCCAGTACCAGATTGTTTTGATGATGATTGCTTTGTAATACAGTAATAAGGTCTTTAAAAAACTCTCCATTGAAGAGGGACTGCCTGAGATGGCACCAGAAAGGAAAGAACCCAGGTGGGATTGTTGCTGTTTCCAGGTATCAGCATCACCCAAATTCATTGCAGCAATGAAAGGAAAATAACCTTCCTACACACCCACACCCACACACAAAGGAGGCTCAAACTGAATTTACTCTTTATTGTTACCAACTATATCAATGCAGCATTTCATCTACTGGGAGAATTTTGGCACGTATTTTGAAAATGTTCAGTGAAGAAACAACCCTCTTTCCTCTCTGAAGAGAGCCAGGGAATTGTTAGAGCAGAATGTTGTGTACATTGTCAGAAGCATCTACCATGTCAAGTGTTTTTGCATGATTGTCTTTTCTTTCTTACAAAGAAGAATTCAGTGTGTATGAGGGGGTGAGGGGAATATTTTCTTAAATGACTATGAGATAAAAATCAATAAAACTTTAAAATAAATAAAAGTGAAGAGAGGCATCTACTTATGTAGTCACAAACAAAAGAAGGTAAGGAAGAGGAGTAATAAGGCCCAGAAGGCTGAGTGCACCAGATGACAGAGCGAGGCAGAGGCAGAGACAGAGCCAGTCCATCAGCCAGAGCCTGGCTGTGGGTTTCGTGGTCTGACCCTTTGGCCATGCTGCCGGATGTCTGCCCCTCACTACCAGCTTGGGTTTGCACACTGAAACTGGTAAATGAAAGTTAATTCATTAAATTACCAAGGATTATAATTACTAAGAGAATAGAAATTGCTTCCTTAAAACCTTTCTCTTTCTCTGATTTCCTTTAGCAAGGATCCCTTGGCACCTGGTGAATGTATGTCCCATCCTCCTCCTGCTCATGCTATATTCACCCAACCCCTGGCTCAGACAGATGCCTTCATCAACAGGATTATGCCATCTGCATGGAACCCAGGGCTGAGGTACACTGTTAAAGGACAGGTGATGCAGCTGTATGCGTGCCCAGCTGTTGCAATTCATTCAGCCTCATCTTTCTTGATAAAGGCCCCTCTGATGATTAATGAGAACAAAGTGTAAAAAGGATTTCCCCAATTTTATCAAACCAAGCAGACTGGGGTCCCTTCCAAGACAACTAAAAAGGAAATGTATGTGTGTGTGTGTTTTCAAAGCTGCCAGAAAAAATATCTCTGGACATATTTAAATGTCTGGCTACACTCAGCAATGGCACAGAAAAATCTCACAGAAAGGATTTTTCACTAGAAAATAAATATTGGCTCCAGTCAACTGGGCCTCAAGTACTGAAAGGGCTTCCAATAATCAGTGTCCTACAGTGCATTGAGCTGGTGAAGGATTCAGATACTTCAGTTACCAGGTATCTGCCACCACCTCCACCACACACAGCCCCCTTGTCTTCAAGGTGATGAAAACTGGTTGTCAAGGAACAACAGGAACATTCTTTACCTTAGTCTGATTCTGTGGATGCTCCTCATTACTGTCTTGTTAATTATCTCTATGGTGACCAGACATAGCAGTGGAGTGGGTCTCATGCTCCCCTGAATGCTTCTCTCTCTCTCCCTCTCTCTCCTTTTCTTTATCTGTCTCTCTCTCCATCTCTCTGTCTCTCTGTCTGTCTCTCTATCTCTCTGTCTCTCTCTCCCCCCGCCCCCTTGCTGTCTCTTAGGAAGCCTCTACATTAAGCTGTGGTTCATCAGGTCTGGTTTGTTTTAAATAAGGTCCTTGTTTCCCCTTAGCATGAATATTTGCTTTTTGGGAAATGTCACACCAGTACCCACAACCATCTAGTGTAGGTGCCTTGGCATATGTATTTGCATGTGGGAGGGCTATGTAAATCACTGATGTTCATACTTCAAAACGTTATGTCCAGTTTGAACCCAAACTCAAGGCTTGGTTCTTGCACGTTCTGAAAGATCTGCTCTGGTACTAAGTATGCTTCAGAGGGAAGGACAAGATGGAAGGCACTGTCAAAGGGTTGGGGGAAAGCTTGTACCAACATTGGGGAACATTGGAATTAATAATCTCCAAAACACTGTGAATGAATGAAGGAATGAATAAGCATTTATCAAGTGCTTAGTATATACCAAGTACTATGACAATAACTAATTCTCAGTCTTTCTGCAAGGTTCATAGGCTTATGGATCCTGAGCAGGAAAGGACCTCAGAATAGATCTAGTCCAACATTCTCATTTCAGATGAGGAAACTGATGAGAATGGAGGATTTACCAAGGTAATTCAGGCAGTAAGCACCAGAAGTGGGATTTGAACTCAGTTCCTCAGACTCCAAAGCCATTGGTTTTTCAACTGTATTATACTATCTCCCCAGGGCTATTTAATTAAGTCACATCCATTTGCACCACACTATTTCCAAAAGCAAAAGACACTATGTGGCATATATTAATATGCCTCTGGGGCCACTCCCTAAATTGGACACTTGCAGGTTAGGGTACTCAGAGGATGGTTCCTACTACTCCTCCTCCTCCCCCTCCCCCTCCTCCTCCTCCTCCCCCTCCTCCTCCTCCTCCTCCTCCTCCTCCTACTATTACTTACTGCTACTACTATTACTTACTACTACCAGTACTACTACTTTTATTTTTACTTATTACTACTACTTCTACTATTACTTCCTAATGCTATTACTTATTACTGCTTCTACTATTATTACTACTACTACTTACTACTACCACTCTTACTGCTACTATTACTTCCTACAACTACTGCTACTACTATTGCTTACTACTATTGCTACTTACTTCTTATTTCCACTACTACTACTGCTACTGCTACTACTACTACTACTATTACTCCTCCTCCTCCTCCTACTACTACTACCACCACCACCACCACCACCACTACCATCTAGGGTATTCATCTACATTCTGTTAAGTCTCATGCAGAGGTATCCACATTTATGTAAAATAAATTTACATAAATTTGTTTGGGCATGTAGGATTACGTTAGAATGTCATAGTTGCCTACCTATAACAAATACCAGGGACACAGCTCCCTAGGTTAGGTTTAATGGAGGTCACCACATGTTAAAAATATAGGAGGAATTGAGGGAGGTATTCCTGGTATAGACTTGTCAGAGGATAGTTGCCCCAGTAGCAGGCTTAGTAGGGGGAAACCCACCAGTAAATAATGTCAAGAGGACACATACATAGGGTATGCACACAGGGAAGCGGGAGACCTTTTTTTCCCTTTGTGGGGTCGTTCACTTAAGGTGTAGCTCTCTGCTAGCCTTCAATGGTCTATTCAGTTCTAGAACCCGTAACCGATGCCTTTCTGTAATACATAGCTTTTGCCTTTCTAGAATACATAGTCAGTACTTGTCTTCGCCTAAGGGTTCACACACCCTAAAGCTTTCTGAATTCATTGCCCTCAGTGACTATCATCCTGGCAGTTACTGCCACTGCCACCATTTAGCCCTGGCAGCACGGGGGACCTCTGGATTTCCTGCACTCACAAAGTTGCCCAGACACTCCATCTTGGAATATTAATTTGTTTATGATGAGGAAAGAATAAGTACAAAAACAGTCGGCCATATGCTCACAGACACTGGGGCTACGTCCCCTCCACCTTCTACCTCTGGGGCCCAAGTCAAGTAGCCCTACCTTGCTATCCTCACTGAGGCATCAGTTATTTCAATTCTGTAGGCAAGTAGAAGACACATGACACAGATCCCTGAGTCATCCACATGACTAGCTGGACTGATGCTAGGCAGGGAATATGTGTGCATGCTTCAAGGACTGACCCTTATGGGTTAGTCTACCAACAGTCTGCATGTTTGTTTATTTGTTCTTATTTAAAGTTAATTAAAACCTGAACATGGTAAAAAATAATGTACCTCCTTCCTTTCTTTGCTCAGGTGGAAGACTGTGTAGAATGTTGCGTAGACTGTCAGACACAGTTGACGTGTTGGTTAGTTTTGCTAAACTTTCCCCCCCCCTTTTAACTCTTTGTTATAAGTGACAGCTCTCTGAGGAAAGGAGGGGGTAGAGATGTAGTGGCTGACTCTGGCCTTGGTCTCACAGAGTGAGGCTGACTATACCTCCCCTCCAGGGATCTAGGGATCAAAGACTTATAGATCGCATCAGCTGAAGCCCCCATTCTGATGTAGTTTCCTGCCTCTTCTACTGTTTGCTGCCAGTGATTAATTCTATTAGATTGTGAGCTCCTTGAGGGCAGGGACTGTCTTTCGCCTCTTTTTGTATCCCCAGCCCTTAGCCCAGTGCTCATACTAAGCTTTTAAAAATGTTTATTGACTGACTAATACCCCATTTCCATTTAGCTAATTAATATCCATTAGCTTTTACAAAAGGAAATTTACTTTGAAGATACAGGAAGAAAGAAGTAATTAACATTTTCCTCCCAAAACTATGGAACATACTCTCCCCTATGCCATCTTGGTGTTTGAGGAGATTGGGCTCAGGTTTAATAAGGTTTTTACACAGTGTTGCTCCTGCTAAATTTATGTCCAAATGCAGCGTCACTGAGGGATGAGTCTCATCTCAGCTACTGCTGGACTGGGTCCCAAAAGACACTCCTTGTTCCTACATGCCTCAAAACTGGACTGTATGGCTATAAACCCAGCTCAGATTCCACATCTAGATCTCCTGACCTTTGGAAACTCATAAGGTCATAGCCTCCAAGTTCCTTTACCTAGAATCAGGACAAATCGACATAAAGATGCAAAGAGCAGAGACCCATATTCCTAGGCCACATGTTAGCCTCTGATGGGGAGAGGCCAAGGTCTCTCCTGTCATAGCATTATCTCTTACCAGAACATCAGGACTCAAAAAGGGACAGATACCAATTGACTAGCGCCTTTTGAACATAACCTAGGTCTGGTTCCATTGCTAATCAATGAAGCTTCTTTTTACCACATGGTTAGTGGACCAGAACCAATTACACAAGGACTGGGTATGCTTGAAAATTCAAGTGAGTATTGCATCCCCTGAGCACCCTGTATTTGCTCATAAGGACTGAGCTCATTGGTTCGTCCCTCATGACAGAGGTATATTGGGAATTAAGATGGTATAAAAACAAAATATAGCAATAAAAATTTTAAAACAAAGTGAATTCAAAATCATTTTTATTTGAGGATTTCACAATATTCCTTTGAAGAAAAGAGGCCCTTCAGGGCATTGTCACCAAACCAGGGTTCCTAAAAAAGCAGTGTAGCCCACCTTGGGCCATTTCACAATACAGAATTATGCTGGAGTGTTCACTGTAAGCACTGGGTCATGAGATAAGCAGAATTTGAAAAGACCTAAATAGGACAGAAGGAAAAAGAGGAAACTGAAATAAAGGAAGAGAGGATAAATAAGCATCAGAATGCAAAAACTGGAAAAAGGATTATTTTCCTTCGGGTTATATTTTTCTTTTCCTCTTTGGCAGTCAGTGTTGGCGATTATGAAAACCAAGTTGCTGGTTTTCATTTTAACTCATCAGAAAATTGACCCAAGTCTGAGCCATAGAAACAAGATTCAGATGTTCTTATCAGGCCTTCTCACTATTCATAGTGGAAAAAGCTCCCACGCTGAGGCTGTTTATATAGTGAACAAATATTAATCGAGTGCCTGTTTTGAGCACAAAAAGGTAAATGTGCAGGAATGGGCCAGTTTGCTGAGTGGAAAGCCCTCACCTAGCACCTCACTCTTCCAAGCACATGCCCTTCTGACCCTTTCCATCAGGATACCTGCCACAGGCAAATGCCAAACACTACTTTGCTTGCTTCCCCTGAAATTCTGATCCAAGTGCACCTAAGGTTGGGGGTGGGGAGAAGATAAGAGGGGTTGCAACTGTAGGCTGAACAGGGGCATGACTGCATCAGAATCCTCTAAGACAGCAACAAGTGGCCTGCAAGCCACCACAAAGCAACTTGGGAATTAAGAATGGCAAAGGGGATCAGTCATTCATGGACAATCAACAGTTGGCTGTATTTCTATATTTAGACCTGGAAGATGATTTCATTTGGACTCTATCTATGCAAAATCAAAATAACCAGTTGAAAAATGAAAAGTTCAGTCAACCAACTGTTTGTTGGCCTGCTTCCAGGCTCACAGGTGTAAGCAAGTACACTAAAGAGTTTGGAAATGATCTGAATCTTTCTCTAGCACCTTACCAGGACTATGTGAGTCTGAGCCTGAGGCTATGTCTGCAACACACCATGCCAGAGTAACTGGTCATTTAAGTCAGTTCAGTGATAAATTCAGATATTTGGTATCACGGGGAAAATATCTCCTCCATTAAAAGAAGAACAAGGATTATTTTCACTGGGTTTTTTTTTTATATCTCAGTGCTTATCTATCACAAAGTCAGGCACATACTAAGTGCTTAAGTAAGTACTTGATTGATTAATTCTGTTTTGTACAAGAACTATTGTGTCAAGTGTCATACCCCACCCCAACCCCCCAACTCAGTTGTAAACTATGAAAGCAGGGGCTGCTTTATCTAAACTCTGTCTCTCCCCTGGTGCCTAGCACAGTGATCTGCACACAGTTGGCATCTAATCCATGTTTATTGAATTTAAACACTAGCAACAAGTAGTTGGTTGACTGAACTTTCATTTTTTCTACTGATTATTTTGATTTTGCAAAGATAGAGTCCAAATGAGATCATCTTCCAGGTCTAAATATGGAAGTATATATAGCCAATTCTTGATTGTCCGTGAGTGATCAATGCCCTTTGGCAATGATCCCTGATGCACCACAGGCCTATTCTAACAAGACTTCCCACAAACCATCCAGGCTTTAGGATACTGACAGGAGTTGTCAAGCCTAAACTAGAAATGAATTCTATAAATGCAAATGAGTAGGTAACTCCAACTGCTTTTGACAATTAAATATAAATGAATTTTCAATTCAAATTTATTTTATATTGTCCTGTTCTTCCTTATATTAGATTAGAGTTTCCCAAATTAATTTGTTTATGGAGAACTTTTAGTCTTGAGGCATATTAATGGGACCCATAAATGCTAATATTGGAAGCCTGGCAACACAGAATACCTCCAGGATAAAAAGGCTTTGGAAAAAAATTAGAGCAAAACAGAGAAAATCAGCCTTGCATACTGAAAAATAACAGCATATGATAAACATTTTTGAGGCATAACTTCTTATCTAATGTTTTAAATTAAATTTTATTTTTTTAAGTGACAGAAATTTATTTTCTTTCCCTCTTACTTTCTCCATTGATAAAACAAACAAATTCTTATACTACATATGCATGGTCAAGCAAACCAAATTCCTGTATTGGCCATGTCCAAAGAATATATGTCTAATTCTGCACCCTGAGTCCATCACCTTGATGTCAAGAGGTAAACCATATGCTTCATTATTGATCCTCTGGAATCATAGCTTGTCATTTCATTGAGCAGTTCCTAAGTTTTAAAGTTATTTCTTTTAACAGTGGTATTGTTATTTTATATTTTTTTAATATATTGTTCTCCATGTTTTGCTCATTTCACTCTGCCATATCGAAGATCTAGAGGGAAAATATCATTGGCATCAAATTTTCACAGAACTCCTATTGACATAGTGTAGAATATCAGGGTTCTGCAAAACACAGTTCAGAAAATGCTACCTTAGTCATTCGGCTGTGGGTATCCCTACCTTTCTAAACTAAATAGATGTATTTCAGCTAAGTGATCATAGGCAACCGATTGGTGCAGTGGAGAGAGTATCAGTCCTGGAGTCAGGAAGACCTGAGTTCAAATGCAGCCTCAGACACTTATTATCTGTATGACCATGGGCAAGTCACTTAACCTCTGCCTCAGCTTCTTCAATTGTGAATTTGAGATAATAATAGCACCTGCTCACAGAGCTGTTGTGAGGATCAAATGAGATAATATTTGGAAAGTGTTTAGCACAGTGCCTAGCACATTGTAGGAGCTTATTTCCTTTTCAAGTTGATTGTGAGTGAATTTTATTTTCTTCTGACTTTCATTATGAAAGAGGAATACATTCTTAGAGGAAAAAAATTCTGCACAAGATTGAGTTGATCAGAAGCAGGTTAAGATGATATTAATCTCTATTTCATACTGGGTACTTCATGGAGCTGCTCTATGAGAACTGCCCCTAAAACTACCTCCACCTTGAGCCCGAGAAGTCAAGTGTCTAGAAGGAAAACATGATCAAGAAACCCTGGGAATCCACAGCATTCCCATCCTCTTTGTTCAGTTCGGGTGCCTGCATTATAGCCTAGGTTGATTTGAGGAATCCAACACAGTTGCCTCAGAGAAAAGTGAAGACTGTTTTCTCAGGTAAGAGGACCCCCCTGAGTGGCCAAGAGAAAAAAGACATTGAGATTTATAGTCACCCTTGTGTCAACAAGTAAGACCAAGATTCTTACTGGATTTGGAGAACAGCAAGGTTGCATTACCTGAGCAAGCTTTTGTGAGACTAGAAGATGCAAGGCGTTTCTTTAATGGGAAGAGTTCTCTTGTCCTGCATTACATTCCTAAGGCTATAACTCAGACACAACTGTGATTTCATACCAAATGGAAAATTCTGGAGGCTTTTCCATTTGCAATGGTTCTCACTGGGCCCACACCTCCCTAACTGAATCATTATCTCACCACAGTGGCTTTTCCTAGCCCTTTCAACCTTCTTCAAAACCCCCATTTCTTCCTCTCCTCCACCTTCTCAGCTGAGAACCTCACCATGTATTTGACTGAAAACATTGAAGTCATTTGTTAAGAGTTACCTTTTCTCCTCTCCTCCTTATCTCACATAACTAAAATGCTTTCTTGCACTTTCTCCTCCTTCACCTCTGTCTCACATGAAAAGATGTCCCTTCTCTTGCCAAGGCAAACTCCTAGACCAGTGGTCCAATTGCATCCCATCTTCTCTAGCAGATTCTCTATTCCCCAACCCCTGCCCTCATCATTCCCACCCACTCTCTCATTAATCTTCAATCTTTCTATCTCCTGCTTGCCTCCCTGCTACCTACAAAGTCATGACTCCCTTATCCTCAAAAAGCCCTCACTTCATCCACCCATCCCTGCTAGCTGTCTTCCTGCATCAGTCCTCCCTTTTGAAGCTACTCTCCTCGAGAAAGCCTGCAACAGGTGGTTTCATTTCCTTTCCTCTCACTCTCTTCTTTAACTCTCTGAAGTCTGGCTTCTCACTTCATCATTCAATTTGAAACTGCTCTTTCCAAAGTTGCCAACAATCTCTTAATTGACAGATCTAATGGCCTTTTCTCAATCCTCATCCTTCTTGACCTCACTACAGCCTTTGACACTGTCAATCACATTTTCCTTGGTACATTCTTCTCTCTAGGTTTTTGTGAAAATGTTCTTTGCTGGTTCTCCTCTTGCTGTCTGACCACTCACTTCTTTGCTGCATCTCCATCCAGGTCACTACTCTCTAACTGCTGGTATCCCTCAAAGTTCTGACCTGGGCCCTCTTCACCCTCTATAAGATTTCATTCAGTGATCTTATCAGATCCCATGGATTCAATTCTCATCTCTATGCAGGTGATCCCCAGATCTATTTACCCAATCCTTATCTCTCTCCTGACCTCCACTCTCACCTCTCCAACTGCTTATTGGCAAACATGATATCTTGGAAGCATTTCAAACTTAAAATTGAACTTATTATTTCCTCCCAAAACTCTCTCCTCTTCCAAATTTCTCTATTACTAATGAGGACACTGCTATTTTCCCTGAAACTCACTCTTATAGCCTAAATGTCATCTTCTCACTCTCTCACCCCCCCCAATCCAATAACTTGTTATAATTGCCATTATTATTATCATTATCATTAATAGTAATACTGGCCTCCTGGATGCCCCTTGAATAAATCACTCTATCTCTCAACTCAGTGTATTTTCACTGGCTGTTCCCCATGCCTGGAATTCTCCCCCTCTTCACCTCTGTCTCCTGGCTTTTCTGGCTTCCTTCAGGTCATAGCTAGAATCCTACTTTCTTTTTTCTTTTTTTTCTTTTTGTTTTTAGTCTTCTTTTTTTTTCTTTTTTTTCTTAGTATTTTATTTTCCCCCAGTTACATATAACAACAATTTTTGACATTCCTTTTTAAAACTTTGAATTCCCAATTCTCTCCCTTCCTCCCTCCCCACTCCTCCCCCTCATTGAGAAGGCAAGAAATTCAATATAGGTTATATGTGTGTAGTCATGCAAAACATTTCAATATTAGTCATGTTGTGAAAGAAAACCTAGACAAGAAAAAAATTAAGGAAAAATAAAGTTAAAAAAAGCATGCTTTAATCTGTATTCTGACACCATCAGTTCTTTCTCTGGGGATGGATAGCACTTTTCACCACAAGTCCTTCAGAGTTGTCTTGGATCACTGTGTTGCTGGGAATAGCTAAGTCATTCATGGCTGACCATCTCACAATATTGTTGTTATTTTGTACAGAGTACATTTCACTTTGCATCAGCCCATATAAGTCTTTCCAGCTTTTAAATCATTTCTTATATTACGATAGTATTCCATAACAATCACATACCACAACTTGTTCAGCTATTCCCCAATTGATGGGCATCCCCTCACCTTCTATAGTATTCTATTTTCTGTAAGAAGTTTTTCCTGAATATCTTTAATATTAGTATTTTTCCTCTTCAATTACCTCCAATTTATCCTGTATATATCTTTTTTTTAACATAGTTGTTTGCATGTTGTCTCTTCTATTAGCTTCTTAAGGGATGGGACTATTTTAAATTTTCTTTGTATTCCTAGTAATTAGCACCATGCCTGACACACAGTAGGTACTTTAAAAGGTTTGTTAGCTTGTTCACTTGCAAGGGGCAGAGACCATGCACAACATTAGAAAAAGATTTGCACTAACAGAGGACTTTGGCTGTGGCAGAAAGTGAGCCAGATGCTGCTTTCTGAGAATTATATATAACTGTGTGATGAGACAATATGGAGGATAATATCTCCTGCTGCCTCCTGCTGGAAAATCAATGAACTGCAGGAGGAGCAAAAGCCTGTTAAAAGCCCTGCCTACTTAAGACTGTAAGCAGAGAGTGCTGGAGCCAGCTCAAACCAACTTATGATAGCCTATTATTAAATTTTTAGTGTGAGCATTTACACCTCAGAAATAGGCAAATGCTATAAATTAGAGCTTAGTTTATTGTTTTGTTTAATTCTAGACTTTAGAAAGTGATGGAAAAAATGTTAATGATGCAGATGAAACAAGATCATACACTATGAGGAGGTAGGATTTATACCAGGAATGCAGGGCTCATTCAATATTAGAAAAGCTATCAACATAATTGATCATATCAATAATGAAAACAAGAAAAATCATATGACAGTATCAATAGATGCAGAAAAAGCTTTTGACAAAATATAATACTTATTGCTATTTTAAAAAAAAACACTGGAAAACATAGGAATAAATGGAGCTTTCCTGAAAATGATAAGTAGTGTCTATCTAAATCCATCCACAAGTATTATTTGTAATGGGGATAAGCTAGAAACCTTCCAATAAGATCAGGGGTAGAGCAAGGAAGCCCATTATCACCACTACTGTTCAGTATTGTACTAAAATTGCTAGCTATAGTAATGAGACAAGAAAAAAAAGGAATTAAAAAGCAGGCGATGAAGAAACAAAACTATCACTATTTGAAGGTGATATGATGGTATACTTACAGAAAAATAGAGAATCAACTAAAAACTAGTTGAAATAACAACTTCAGCAAATTTACAGGGTATTAAAAAACCCACATAAGTCATCAGCATTTCTGTACATCAATAACAAAGTCCAGCAGCAAGAGCTAGAAAGAGAAATTCCATTTAAAATAACTGCAGACAATGTAAAACACTTGGGAGTCTACCTACCAAGACAAACCCAGGAATCATATGAATACAATTACAAAATACTTTTCACACAATAAAGTCAGATTTAAATAATTGGAAAAATATCAATTGTTCATGAGTAGGCCAAGCCAATAAAATAAAAATGACAGTTCTACCTAAATTAATTTACTTATTCCATGCCATACCAAACCACCAAAAATTATTTTTATGGAGCTAGAAAAAAATAACAGAATTCACCTGGAAGAATAAAAGGTCAATAATATCAAAGGAATTAATGGGGGGAAAAAGTGAAGAAAGGTGACCTAACTGTACCAGATCTCAAACTGTATTATAAAGTGGTAATCATCAAAACAATTTGGTACTAAGAAATGAAATGGTGAATCAGTGGAGTACATTAGGTATACAATACACAGTAGTTAACAACCATAGTAGTCTAGTGTTTGATAAGACCAAAGATCCAAGCTTTTGGAACAAGAACTCACTATTTGAAAAAAACTTCTGGGAAAACTGGAAAACAGTATAGCAGAAATGAGGTATAGGGCAGACCAACATCTTACACCATATGCCAAGATAAGGTAAAAATGAGTGCACGATTTAAATATAAAGGGTGATACCATAAACAAATTAGGAGAGCAAGGATTCCTTGTCAGATGCATGGAAAAGGGAAGGATTTATGACCAAACAAGAGATAGAAAACACTACAAGATATAAAATGAATAATTTTGATTATATTAAATTTAAAAGTTTTTACACAAACAAAATCAATGTAGTCAAGATTAAAAGGAAAGCAGAAAACTGGGAAACAATTTTTACAGCATGTGTCTCTGATAAAGTCCTCATTTCTCAAGTTTATGGAGAACTGAGACAAATTTATAAGAATGGAAGTCATTCCCCAATCGATAAATGGTCAAAGGATATAAACAGTTTTCAGAGGAAGAAATCAAAGCTATATATAGTTACATGAAAAGTACTCTAAATCACTATTGATTAGAGAAATACAAATTAAAACAGCTCTGAGGTACCACCTGACACCTATTATATTGGCTAATATAACAGAAAAGGAAAATAATAGATGTGGGAGGGAATGTGGGAAAATTGGGACACTAATGCACCATTGGTAGAATTACGAACTAATTCAACTATTCTGGATCCAACCCATCCTAATTTGGAACCATACCCAAAAGACTATAAAACTGTGCATACCCTTTGACCCAGGCACTACAAGATCTGTATCCCAAAGAGATTTTTTTTAAGTGGATGGGGAGTGGGAAAGGCCCTATTTGTACAAAAATACTTATAGCAACTTTTTTTTATGGCAAAGAATTGGAAATTGAGGGGATGTTCATCAATCGGGGAATGACTAAACAAGGTATGATATATGATTGTAATAGAATATTACTGTGCTATAAGAAATGACGAGCAAGATGATTTCAGAATAATCTGGAAAGGTTGATGCAAATTGATACAAAATGAAGTGAGCAGAACCAGAACATTGTACACAGTAACAGTAATACCGTACAATGATTAACCGGGAATGACTTAGCTATTTTCAGCAATACAATGATGCAAGACAAATGCAAGACAAGAGTCTGAATACAGATCAAAGCATACCATTTTTCACTTCATTTTTTTCATGGGGCTTTTTTTTGGTCTGTTCTTTCACAACATGACTAATATGGAAATATGTTTTGCATAATTGCACATGTATAGCCTATATCAAATTGCTTATGGTCTCAGGGAAGGAAGGAGAGAGGAAGGGAGAGAATTTGGAACCAAAATTTTTAAAAATAAATCTTAAAAATTGCTTTTAGATGTAATTAGGAAAAAATATTTTAAAATAATGCACATAAAACTTAAAAGTGTGTCGTGGGTATATTTTTTCCAAGAGAGTCAGAGGTTAAACATTTGCCAGTACATCCCTGGCTATAAGTGACTAAAATTCTACAATGACCTCTGGAAAAGCTGCCCATTAACAGGTATCTTTATTTTCTAAGATCTCTGTGGGGAGCTCTCTATTTTCCCCCTTCTAATCATTTAATGCAGCTTTCATTCTTTAATTTGGTGTACAATGTGTTTACAGGTAAGGAGTCAGCCCTAAGGCTGATGGAGAATATTGTGAATATATTTTTCCAAAATTCCTGGAAATTTATGGGGCTGAAATGGGGGTAGGATGGGATGCCAAAAGAAGAGAGTGAGACAATCCTTAGGTTCTTTAGGTCCTATGCATCATAAAGTTCATCTCTGACACAAGAATTATCCACAATATATTCCTGCTGAGGTTATGGTCCTCATCAAGCAGTTTGTTTTCTCCTCTGGAGTACTTGACAACATGCTACTATCTCTAGACTCTCCTGTCCATCATCTGTCACTAGGAATAAAAACAATTAAGGATAGGATTGACTGGGTGAATCAATCAAATCACTCTACCTTACTTAAAGTAAAAGATAAGATACTCAGATACATCAAAGATGTGAGATCAAGTCTTAATCAACCAACTAATCAAGTGCAAAATGTTCTTGGATGATTGAGTGACTTTGACAGAAAAGTGTTTAGATTGGCAGAGGAAACAGTCATACCCTACAGAACAGATCAACTATAAAACAGAACACTAATTCAGAACCTGTTATTTAAGCCTCTGGTGGAAGAGACAGATAACTGAGGAAGCAGCAAAGAGGAGAGTATGGACAGAAAGAAAGCATTTCTGCTTCAGCCTCGATCTCTTTCCTTGCCCCGATCTTCAAAGGGTGTGGAGGATTTTGGATTTCCCATCTTCCCATCAGTACACTACCATCTTTCCCTGGGACAGCAACAGTTGGCAGGCAGTATCTGCATTTAAGAATAGCTTAGATGCAGATTCACAGCTCTACAAAGACCCCTATACACTACTACTCTTGCAGCACCTAGAATTTTGCTTTCTCATCCCTTTGTCTATATATTTATAATGTCTAATAGAACCTATGGTGTCAGTCTTACAAACAACATGTTCCTACCTGAAAAGTCCTCAAGTTCAGTCTAAGGTTTCTATATTACAAATTATTTCCCTATTTTATAAGTTCTGTAAGTTTAAATTTTATTTTGAGGTTACATTAAATAAGGAAAACCATCATGACTATTTCCTTGAAGACCAATTCTTTCTTCTATTTCTTAGGCAGAAATTTTCTGTGCCCAAATTAGTTCAAGGTTTTTTTGGAGGGAAAAAGAGGAGCAAAGTGTGTAAAAAAGAGGAAATTTGACCTAATTATCTAACCAGATGTTGCAGCATTGGGAATATGCATTTGGTGTTTTAATTAAAGTAATTTCTTAGACTTCCTTTTAAAAAATATTTAGCAAGTGTCAAAAAGCTAAAACCTGCAAATCTCACACATGACTAAGTGTCAATTAAGAAAGCATCTGTGAAATTTCATTATTTTAGTTAATATTAATAATAGTTACTAATATATGGAAACCAAGCCTGGGGAATTGACATTTTTAGTGGGTACTGAATGTGTGTTCAGAGATGTTGGTCATTCACATGTACAGTATATGATGAGTTACTCTCCTTTACTTATAGGATAGTTTTTCTTAAAAAATAACCTGATTCTTTGATCCCAGGAATAAAAGCCAGATTGCCAGAAACCAGCAGAGAATTCATCTTCCTACCATGCAGGCAATGTGTATGTGATGGTTGGGGGTGGGTATCAAAGGAGAGTTTTCTTTCCTCTGCTGTTTCAAGAAATACATTATTGTCCCCTCAAAAGCCAGAAAGGGAACTTGATTGGCTATTTTTTTTTGCAACAACAAAAAAAACTTTAGAAATAAAAAAGAAACTTGAAAGTGTGGTGGAGATCACTGCTAAAGCAAGCAGAGGGTCTGTGGCACCACACAGCTCCAGTCCCTCACTGGGATTGTGAAACAGGACTAGAGAGGGAATGCCTCCTTCACAACCTGACCCTGAGGATTTGCACTTCTGGGATTTTACAACCCAGAGATTAGGAGCTCCTTGAACCACTGATTATCTTATGAGTTAGTTAAATCCTCTGCCATCTTGGGCTAAGACTAGCTGGCACAGCAGAGGGCCTTAATGAGTTCATGTCCCTTGGGACTCAACCACCAGATTCTCAATCAGACTCAGAACCATCAGAGATCCTGAACCTCCAGAAGCTAGAAGTACTGGAGTACCTATGTGCCTGAAGATTTGGGCACCACCAGGGACCCAGAGCTACATGCACACTGCACGTAGTAACTTCTGGGTGTGCCATTCACCACTTTAGTATCATACTAAGCAAAAGTGTTGAGTGTGAGTTCCATCTAGCCCTAGGCACCAATATTCACTGGCCCAGATGCTCATCCTGAACTTTCTGTTGACTTCTCCCTAAGTTCCCTGGTGTTTGAAGTGAAAAGCTATGGTACTTGACAATAAATAACAGCATAGTCTGTATTATCACAAGCCCCTGGAGTGTTGGGAGCCTGTCATCCTTGTCCTATGACTGACAAATCCAGGGGAGAGGAGGGGAGAGGACAGAGGTGGAAGGGGAGGGGAAGGGGAGGGGGAGGGGAGGGGAGGGGAGGGAAGGCTAATTTATTAAGTACTACAAATAAACCCAGGTTCTTCCATCCTTTAAGAAAACAAAAAGACTCCACTTAACCTTGCCATAATCTCAAAACATCATTTTTCCTCTGTCTGTACTCTTTCCCTTGGTAAGCTCCCATGGGTTGAATCATTATTTTTATACAGATGACTCCCAAATATCCATACATATAGCCCCATTAACTCTCTGGAACTCCAGTCCTGCGCCCTATTTCCACCTGGAAGTCCCATAAGCATATCAAACTCAACATGTCTAAAACATAAACTGTCATCTTTTCCTCTAACCCTACATCCTTTACAATGTCCCTCTTTGTGTTAAGGCTGCCCCTGTCCCTCTATTGATCTGGATCCATCACTGTAATAGTCATTCTTGACTCTTTCCTCTTTTGCATCCTCATATCTAGTCACTTCCCCAAGTATTGTCAGCTCTACCTCCACAACATATCTCACACATGTTCCTTTCTCTCTGCTCACTCATCCACTAACCAGTTAACTTTTTTGTCTGAAGAATTGCAATGATCTCCTCGTTGGCTCTTCTGCTTCCAGTATCGAGCCTAAAGTCCAGAAGACCTGGGATCAAATCTGGCCTCCGACATTTACTTACAAATACCTACACAGTTTCCTGTCTCTGCCTCAGTTTCTTTGACCCTAAGAAGGGAATCATAAAGGCACCTACCTCACAAGATTATTGTGAAGCTCAAATAAAATAACATTTGGAAAGTGCTTATCTTAGTGCCTTATACATGTAGGTACCTAATAAATGCTTGTTCCTTACCCTGCCCCACCCCATAAATCCTCCTAATAGTTATCATAATATTAGATTGTAGGTTCCTTGAGGGTAATGAATGTCTTTTGTCTTCCTTTGTATCCCCAGCACTTAGCACAGTGACTGGCATACAGAAGGTGCTTATAAATACTTATTGACTAACTGGTCTGTCCACATGGATGCCTGCTCAAAATTTTCAGTAGTTCCCTAATACCTATGAGATAAAATGCAAACTCACCAATCCAACTTTTACAACCTTTCCACAACCTAATTGCCTCATACTTTTCCAGTTTCTTTTCACACTACTCCCTTTCACACTATATTCTAACATCACTGGACTGTGAGGTGCTCTCTGAATTTGATCTTCTACCTCTGTGCATTTGCATAAGCCATCTCCCATGCCTGGCATGCACTTTCTCACCATGCCCACCTCAATAGCTAGGGTTATATCCTTGAGTAAGGCATTCCCCCGCCTCTGGGCTTCAATTTCCTCTTCTATAAAATAAAAGAGTTGGACTCTCTGGATAACAATAAGGTTCCTTCCAGCTCACCGATTCTATGAGTGGAAATTATGTGCATGGCAATCCTAATGTACCATAGTTTTACAAAGTGGCTTCCCTAACTACCCAAATTTTTGCTCAGCTCAGTGCATTTGGTGCAATAAGGAAATTGATGATCATGTGAGCCTGTGGAGGACTAGAGTAAGACCATAGTATAATAACCAAAGCCTCATACTTTACAATGCTACCTTTTAGTGATGATATATTTGATAGATGATCTAACCAAATATAATTCATAATGTATCTAATAATAAAGTTTGTGTGTAAAAGGATCTGGATGTTTCAATGGACTGTAATCTCAGTATCAGCTATGTGATGCTTCTTCTTGTTCAGTCATTTTCAGTTGTGTCTGACTCTTCATGACCCCATTTGGGGTTTTCTTGGCAAAGATGCTGGAGTGGCTTGCTATTTCCTTCTCCAGTTCATTTTGCAGATGAGGAACTAAGGTAAACAGGATTAAGTGACTTGCCTAGGGTCACACAGCTAGTAAATATCTGAGGCCATATTTGAACTCAGGAAGATGAGTCTTCTTGACTCCAGGCCTGGCACTCTATCTGAGTCACTAAGCAGCCCTAACGTGATGCTACAATAACCAAAAAAGCTTAAGAAATATTGGGCTATTGCCTTATGCGATAGAGTGTCTAGGACTAGGAAGGCGATGGGCCCACTGTAATTTGTCCTAGCCAAACTGCATCTAAAATATTGTGTTCAGCTCTGGATGCCATTTTATGAGAGATTGACAAGCTAGATTGTGTCCAGATGAAGGCAACCAGAATCATATTAGAACTCAAAACTATTCAGTAGAAGGATCATTTGAAGAAACCGTGGATGTTTATTTAGCCTGGAGAAGAGGTCTAAGAAGACTATAAAAACTATCTTCAAATATTTGGATGATATTCATATGGAAAAAGCCAATAGTCAAACATTTATTAAACACTTACTATGTACCAAGCACTTTGCTAAGTGTTGAGGATAAAAGTAAAGACAAAAACATGGTCCGTGTCCTCAAGGAGCTCACATCTAATGGGGAAGAGAGCGGGCAAATAACCATCTGTCACTGTCAATACACTGTGGAAATCACCATATACAGTGTAAGGGAAAGGTAATCTGAGAAAGGAAGGTGGTAGCCAGGGAGATTGGGAAACATCTCCTACAGAAAGCAGGCTTTGAGACTTGAAGGAGGCCAGGGCAAGTAAGAAGCTGAGGTGAGGAGGAAGAGTATTCTAGTCAAGGGAGATTTATAAGAGATTAAACTTATTCTTCCCAAGCCAAAATAGGACAAATGGGTTGAAATTTCACGGAAGCCTACTTTAGATCAATTTAAGGGAAAAAAATTCCTAGCAATTAGAGCTGCCCCAAAATGGAATGGGCTGCCTTGGGACCTATGAGCTCTCCATAAACAGAAGTCTTCTAGTAGTGACTACATGCCTGCTTGTCAGAGAGTTTATAAACAGGATGCATGCTTTAGATGGGAGTTGAACAAATGCAGTCGGGAGTCTCTTCCAATTCTGTAATTGTATCATTCTGTATTTCAGTGATAACATCTATTAAGCCTTGAATCCCCATGGAATATTGGCAGGATTGAAACACTGCTCTGCATGCCATGGCCAGCTTGACAGGCAGAGAAGAGCAAATAAGCTTTGACCAAAAGCCTTCAGTAATAATGATCTTAGAACTCTGTGACTTCTTCGTTTCTCCTATGTGAGCAACAGTGACAGGCAAAAAGGGAGATGAGCACATTGGACTTTAATAGGTAAAAGAGGAAAATGAGGGAGATCCTTATGGAGCAACATAAAAATGGATTTCTGTGACTTGGTTATTTGTATTTTTTTCTATCACTCCTACCAACGCTTGTTTATATGAAAAATGATAGGGAAGGTCCAGGTATGAGATGTTGTGAGCTTGTGCAGAACCCTAGAAAAAGCACAGGAATCAAGTAGATCACACCCCCAAGACAACAGAGCCCCAGTTCACATATCCTTCCACACAAAAATATGCAATTGTCTGGAAACTTACATTTAAGAGGAAATTTATGACATTCGGTTTGGGCAGGTATTAGTTCAACTGTTTCCTACTTACTGATAATAATTTTGTGTGTCTACGAAAGGGGAACAGGCAATAAAGAAGCATCCAGAATGCTGGTGTCCCTTCAGGGGATCCGAGGGCTTGATGATAATGAGTGACCATCCTACTCCTCCTTCTCTTCAAGGACACAAAAACTGATCTTTTAAGGTCATATATTTTGCCAAAAAATTTTTTTAAAAGTCTTCACCTTGGAGAACAAAACCATATCTGTCTTCAGTAGATATGAAAGAGATCTGATACCAGCCTTTTCTTCCTTTTCCCCTTGTGTGGTTCATTGAAATCCCCATGGTACAGTGGGGGAAAAAATCACTGAATGAAGAACTGGGAGATCTAGTTTTGGATCCTTGATTTGCCTTTAAGTAGCTGTGTGATTATGAACAAATCACTGAACTTCTCTGGGCCCTACTTGCCTCATCTATTAAATGAGAGGGCTGGGTTATTTGTCCTCTAAGGTTCCATTCAGCTCAAACTCAAAAGGACCCTCACTCATCAGTACCAGATTATACTTTTTCAAAAAATCATCATATTTAATTTATACAAGTTAATACACATAACAGAAAGACCAAATATGAATTATTTATTTTCTATCGAAGGCCTTTGTTATAACTAATATACCTGTGTGGCATGAAAACTGGAGAGGAGATGTTGAGGAACTCTGCTTTACCTCATCAGCACATTAATACAATAAATCAGATTAGTGAATTGTCAACTTGGAAATTAGGTAAAGTCTAGCCCTGAGGAGGATGAGGTATGGAAGAAGGAAGAACAAAGGAAAGAAGAAGGAAGCAGGAAAACAACCAGCCTTGGCAGAAAGGGGGGAACTTTGCAAAATGGAGGTGAAATCTAGGTGTCAAAGCAGGCTCCTAAACTCTAATCTAGGTCAGTCAGATTGGGTTCTATCTTGGGAATTCTAAAGAGTAATCAGTCTCTTTGGCTAGTACCTCCATCTAAAATCTCTCTCTGAGAAAAATGATCCTAATCTAGAGTATTAGACTCCATTTCCACAAATAACTAAAGTTTCCAAGGTTTTTGAATCTAGGAGATTTCTTTAGGATAGTAACAAGCACAGCAAAATTATTTCAAAGCACATACAGGACATAGCAGGGGATGGCATCCTAGATTATCTTGACAAATGTAATAACAATCAGCAATCAGTCATCAGTCTCCATTAGAGCTGTTTCTTATGGCTCCCCACCCCTCCTCCCCCACCCCCCAAGTCATTCATTCTCAGTCTCCAGAATCTCACACCACACATAGAGGAAGTCCCAACAGGCCAGGTGCCTGGGAGTCACTGCCCTGCCAACCTTCTTCTATTTGCTTCCTTCTTCCTCCCAGTGATCATTTCTCCCCCAGAACTCCTTGCTCACTGTTTTCCAACCTGTGCAACAACATTCTGGAAGAGCTGGTTTGTTTGTTTTTCTACTAGTAACCTTTCTGCTCCAGTATATCCCATAAGCAGCCACGGTGTCATCTGTCCCTTATAAAGAGATAAAAAGAAGATGGAGAAAGGGTAGGAAAAGCACCCACTCCTATCTTCTCCATGAGCTATGACTAAGAAGTGAAATTGGGGTGGGGTGGGGGTGTGGGGGCAGTATAGACTCTGAGCTTCGTGTAGTAGAAATGAAGGGGAAGGGGAGATCAAAATGTTCTCAGACGGAGTACTACTCACCTACAAGACTAGGTGTTCCTTCTCTCTTGTAGATAAGGCTTTGCCCATTCATGAGATGAGTCACAACAACATCATTCACTTTGCAGGAATGTGCATCCAAGCATTGTCTTGGAGTATCATTTCTAACTTTGGCCAATCTTTGAGCAACAGATCATAATGAGGAAAAACAAGCTCCGGGGCAAGTTCCTGAGACCTTTGCTCCGGCATTGATAATGTCTCTCTATCCAAAGTGTAAAAATGCTCATTGTCACCCGGAGATGAGACTTTTATGAGGGCCTTGAAGATATTTACCTACACATAGTACAAATATCCCTTTTAGCACCACATTTGAGGATTTATTGGGTCACAACTAGTCATATGCTTTGGATTTCACTTTTAAAAATGAGAACAGGGACAGAGATAGAGATAGTCATAGTTGAGGCACCCAGAGAGAAGCCATTTAGACAAGTAGACTCTGGGTTCCCGAAGGGGTGACTGCACCGCCTTCTTTGCTCCATTTTCTTTTTTTCTCCCACAGGTATTTAGAGGGGTTTTGGGGACAGCTCAAGCAGGTCACTGTTTTTACTCTGCCATCTTGGCTCCACCCCCTTTGCTCCATTTTCAACCTCTGCCTCTCCCCCTCCCCAACCTAGGAGCCGCGTATATCAGGGAATCGTACAGACCCAAGAAGGGAAGGAAGCGGTGCCACACAATTAAGGCAAAGGTGAACTAGTGAGTAATTCTCGGGTCAAGGCAGAACCTAAAGGAAGGGGAGGCGGCAGAAGTGGATCAGCATGCGGTTCGGTGACGGATGAGCTGCTGGGAAAGCCATGGAATTCTGGGATCCATTGTCTGAAGCGTAAGAGCTGCTGCTGTTTGGACCATGAAGTCCCTGGTCCAAATGGAGGAGTCCTGGGACCACAAAAGAGCTAGAGCCAGGGAGCAGGAGGGAACAGAGCCTTCATGCGTGGGAGTAACCTTTGACCTTGCCATTCACAAAAGACTGTGAGTCAAATGTACGAATGGGGTGTGGAATCAGCTTTACAACTCTGAATTCTTTCCCCTTTTGGGGGGGGTGGTTTAGAACAGCTAGGGAGGTCCTCTACATTTAGAGAGCTGTGTCTCTAAATCCAGAAAAGGTTGGGCTCTCTGGAAAGAGAGAGCTAGACTCTCCACTGACCCCAAGTTCTTCCTTTTACAAGGGAATTGGTGGGAGGGAAGAAGGGCCTTGGGGCGGGTAAGTAGCATTGTAGATAAAGTACTGGGCCTGGAGTCAGGAAGACTCATCTTCCTCTGGTCAAATCTGGCCTCAGACACTTATTAGCTGTGTGATGCTGAGCAAGTCACTTAACCCTGTTTGCCTCGGTTTCCTCATCTGTAAAATGAGCTGGAGAAGGAAATGGCAAATCACTCCAGTATCTTTGCCAAGGAAACCCCATGTGAGGTCACAGAGAGTTGGACGCAACTGAAAAAATGACTAAACTGAAAAGAAAGGCCTTCCACATAGTCTAATGTTTGAGGTCTAAAAGATCTTCTTTTCCAGAAAGAACATGAATAGCACACTAGGGTTCACAGAATTTTCCACAGGATAAGCATTAATGTCTATTACTACTATTACTACTACGACGACGACGACGACGACGACGACTACTATTGCTATTACTATTACTACTTTGCTTTTTCAGCATGGATTTCAGTAAGTCTTATATCTCTTGAGCCTTTGTTAAATAAGACAAGGTGAGAGTGGTCCCTTTTAGTCCTCTGTAGCCCACTTAGGTACCCCCAAATTAAGGAGGGAGAGGAAGAAACACTATCTCATTTAATCTTCACAATTCTGCAAGGTCAGTATTGCTATTATCCCAATTTTACAGTTGAGGAAACTAAAATAAGCAGAAGTTAAGTGGCTCACCTAGGATCACACATCTAATAAGTGTCTGAGGTTGGATTTGAGCTATTTCTCAAAGGGAGTACTTTGAGTACTATTGACCCTATGCAGACAAAGTGATCAATCAGATGAGGATTCTTTTCAGGAAGCCCAGCCTCCCAGTTCTGCATTTTCTACCTCTTCCCTTCTTTCTCCCCTTCACCTACCTCTTCTTCCCTTCTCTATCAAAATCTGCTTTCAGAAAAGGATCACTCACACTAAAGTATAAATGAAGATTTATAGATTAAGGTGTTAACTCTCTCAAGGGGATCTGTATTCTCACAGAGATGGAAGTATTAAGCTCAAAGAATGAAGCTCCTATCTGTAATTTCAGGTATCACTGAAAAGATGGGGAAGATATTTGGAGAGGGAATAGAATATTGGGTCCCATTAAAATCGTATCATAGACCCTTAGTGTAAACCTCACCCTTGGAACCCCTTCTTCCATCTTGTTATCTGTTGTTCAAAGATTGACCAAAGTGAGAAACATCTTATTGGTACTGAAGAGAGCTAACTCATGGAGTTCTAATGCAGCATTAGGACTGTGGTGTGATGAGATTTTGATAGCATTGAGAGATGCTAAGGTAGTATTAGATCATAGGAATTATGATATTTTTAACCCATGCTTTTTCTCATTAGCCACCTGACCTTCAGGAATCTCCTTCTAATTTGCTCAATAATTTTCAGCTCTTATCTTTTCCCCTCATTACATTACCTAGCTTTCCAACCAAACTTTTTTTTAAAACTCCTTAATTGACTTAAGGTGTACAATTTTGTATCTAAAAAGATCACAAAATCCCAAGTTCAGTTTTTAATGAAGTAGTTCTTATAAGTCATCTGGACAACTCCTTGGGTCTGTTCAAAAGACACTTGGTGGACCATCTCCAGGAAGCAAGGAAAACAGAAGAAAAGAAATCTTGGTTCTGTTTATACAATCATCCCTCAGGCATTGACCTGGAAAATGAAACTCCGGGACTTGGAGGTTCTGGATAGCATTTCTGCTTTCCTGTACTTCATGCCTTTTGAATTGTAACCATCTGTTTCATAAACAACTAGAATTCTGGGTCCTGACTCCTTCCACATTAATAACCTAGGAACTCAGAACTTTTCATTTTGAACACTTAAGCAACATGTGCTTATTTTTGCAATGCTCCTGTGAAGTGGATTATGATCGTATTTCTCTACAAGAAGGAGGAAATTGTGGCAGAGAGGGCATGAGGCGTCTAGGGCTATGAAGATGTTATAGAATTTCTAGGAGAAGATTCAGTCTGCATTGCAGATTTCCAAGTCCTGTGTTCTGTTTTATAGCCTTTCTTCTAGCATCTTTCATTGTTTGGATCCATATATATATATATATATATATATATATATATATACACATATATACACATATACATGTATGTATGCCAGTGTGCAGGGTAAAATGGAAAAAGCATTAAATTTGCAGTCAGAGGACTTAAGTCTGCATATCAGCTCTGATTTCTTGTTACTGGTGTTTATTTTTGTCATCACTTAACCCACTTGGGACTGAATTTCCTTACCTGTAAAATGCAGGGGTTGAAAAAGAGATCAAAGAAAGAGGGAAAAGACCCATATTAAACATACCAAAAAAATTTTATAGGAACTTTTTATAGTAGCAAAGAACTGGAAGATAAGGAGGTACTCATTAATTCAGAAACGGTTAAACAAGTTATGGTATATGAATGTAATGGAATACTATTGTAGCGTAAGAAACTATCAAAGCAATAATTTCAGAGAAACCTGGGAAGACTTGTATGAATTAATGCAGAGTGAAGTGAACATAACCAGAATAACAATTTTTACAGTAGCAACAATGTTGTAAAGATCAACAACTTTGAAGGTTCAAAAACTCTCATTAATGAAATGACCAGCAGAGATTCCAGAGGACTGATGATATTACTGACTTCTTTACAGAGAGATAATGGACTTCAGGTGCAAAATGAGTCACATATTTTTGGAGATAGGTAATATGGGAATTTGTTTTGCATATTCATTATAAGAGTTTTCTTTTTCTTTCTTTTTTTCAATGAAAGAGAGGAGGTGGAAAGAAGAGAAAAATACGTTTTTGTTCATTGAAAAATATATAAATTTTAAAAATAAAATGGGTGTGGAGAGATAGATAGGTAGATAACCTTTAGGGACCCTTCTATGATTAGAATCTATGATTCTAAGGACTATAATAAAAGTCCACAAGGAAGTACCTGTTTCAGAGAATCTTAGAGCTCGAAGAGACAGCAAAGTTAATTTACTGCTTTAGGGATAAGAAAGGAAAGGAAAAGAAAGAAAAGAAAGGAAGAAAAAGAAGGAAGGGAAGAGAAAAGGGGAGGAAGGGAGAGGAAGGGAGGAAGGAAGGAAGGAAATATTTATTAAGCACGTACTGTGCCAAGGATCATATTATTGTAGATTTAAAACTTGAAAGAACCCCAGAAGTCATCTATTCTAACCTTGTCAGGAATTTGGTTATATTGCAGGTAAAATCATTTCCTATATTCCCTGAGCATATATTGTACAGTCCACTTTTCTCAATCTAACATAGAAAGGCTACAATGTAGATGCTATATTTGTCTCCAGTTACCAACATACAAAATGGGCCAACTTATGTTTGATGTTGTGGCTGCTGACGGTGGCCGTGATGGTGATGGTGAAGGTACTGGTGATGGTAGAATTTCTCCTCCCTCCAGAAAAAGGCTATGATGCATCTTGTTCCACGGAGCAACTCTTTATGTTCATTTCAAACTGTTTGTCACTGACTCAAAAAGCACCCCAAAGATTTGCTGCTATATGAAAAGATATGCCACGCTTGGTAATCAACTTAATTTGCTTTTGTATTCATGGTCAATAAGTCTAAACCCCCAGATGGGCTCCAGGAGTGAATAACCATACCGCATGACATCATCCGGGAAGAGCACTGTCTTGTCTCCCTCTCCACCTCCCGCTCACCCCCCTTTTCCCTCAGGTCTGTATTCCGAACGATGTCTCTCTCCAATATGCTCAGAATAAAACATCACGTATCTTGCTGTTTAAAATAACTTTTTTTCTCACAGCGCAGAGAGTATGGAAAGCTTCTTTTAATTTCCATGCTAATTTCCTATCTTCTCCTTTCACAGACTTTCTTGATTATTTCCTCAAAGCCATTTCTTCTTTCTCCCTATCGCTGGGAGTTTTTTCGTAAAGGAGAAAAATCTGCACCTTAGTCACAGAATGCCAGAGGTGGAGGAAACCTTGCAGTCATCCAGTCCAGCCTCCCACGGCAGATGCGCCTCTCCAACATCATCATCATCATCGTCATAGCAATGCTGCTGCTGCTGCTAACAATAATAATAATTATAATAATGACAGACATTTATGAGGCACTCTAAAGTTTATAAATACTTTACATGTGTTGTCTAATTTAAGAATCATTAGAAAACTGTGAGATAGGTTCAGTTCAGTCATTTCTCAGTTGTGTCCAACTCTTTGTGACCGCATTTGGGGTTTTCTTGGCAAAGATAATAGAGTGGTTCACCTTTTCCTTCTCCAGTCCATTGTATAAAAGAGGAAACTGAGGCAAACAGGATAATGTGACTTGCCCAGGGTCACACAGCTACTGTCTAAGGCCAGATTTGAACTTAGGAAGATGAGTCTTCCTGACTCCAGGCCTAGCACTTTATCTATTACGCCACCTAGCTGCCTGTTTTACTCTTTGTGAGCCCTACAAATTCCATTAAGGTCTTTTCCACTTCTAAATCCCTTTTTCTACCATATTGTGAGGGAGATCTGAATTCAAATGCAGCCCCAAACACAACTCACAATGTGACTCTGGGAAAATCACTTGCCCTTTTTCAGCCTCAGCTTTCTAATCTATAAAAAGGGCATAATAAAATAGCATTTACCTCACAGGGTTGTTCTGAGGATCAAATGAGATAATATTTGTAAAGTGTTTAACACAGTGGGAGA